>NC_057868.1:9563306-9695966 GCF_019740435.1 Gambusia affinis
GGAGTTAAATTAGTTATATACAGCCCATAGCAGCAAGTTTTTCTAAAGGCCAGCTCAGTCCTCCTCTGTTTTAACTGAACTAGTAGTTAGAACTACAGTGATCACGTGTTGTAGTCCTCAGCAGCTCTCCCTGCTTTTATTTTGAAATTTGCAGTAAACTTCATATTAAATGCCCACACTAATCCAATGTGTAAGAGTGCTTTGGATAAACCAGTCACGTAAAGCCAAAAATGAGCAAATATATGATGTAAAATTGCCAAAGCTTTTATTTTGAAATTTTTGTTAAGCTTCATTTGAAAGGGTCAAAGTCATCCCATGTGTAACAGTCATTGGATTAAATCAGTCATATAACGCTCAAAAAAGCAATGACCTGATGTAAACATTTTCAAGGGCTTTTATTTTGAAATTTTCAGTAAGCTTCATTTTGAAGGGCTAGACTCATCCCATGTGTAACAGTGACAGGGTTAAATAGTTATATACAGCCCATAGCAGCAAGTTGTTCTAAAGGCCAGCTCAGTCCTCCTCTGTTTTAACTGAACTAGTTAGAACTACAGTGATGCGTATTTGTAGTCTAAGCAGCTCTCCCTGCTCTGGGTTCCGTTGCCATGGTAAATAATCCTCTCTGCCAGCTGTGAGACATCCAGGGAGACAATTCTCTGTTTGAGCCAGCCAGTTTGACTAAAAAAGCATTGCAAACAACTGTTTCTGCTCGGGAACCGTAATACATATTCGAAAACCGTTTGAAGCATATGAGAGGGCTATTTGTGTCTCTCACATAGTCCCGCCATTCATATCTCTACCTCACTCACAGTATTAACAGCGATGAGATAAAAAAGTGTGTGCCAAGGTCTGAAATTTTCAGAAATACATGGAAGTGAATCAGTGAGATCTGTCTGCTACCCTGGCGCATGACTTTGCTCTGAAGCACCTGGAGAGAAAACTGTAAGCACTAGATAATTTTTGAAAACATTTGACCGGAGCAGGCACGCGTATCAATGTAATGACCAAGTTTGATACCAATCATGCAATATTTGTGAGCGTGAGGGCGAGTTAAAAAATGATTTGGGGTCAAAATGTCGCTCTGACTCTCACTCTAGCGGAGCGGCCTTCACACTCTGATTTTTCCAAAAATCAAAAACTTTGGGTCGCTTAGAAAGAAGTTGTGGACAAACCATAATACATATTGACGTGCTGTCTTCACTTTAAAAGAGATCACGGACGTATCTACAAAATGAAGTTTGAATGGCGTTTCTACATGAAGTTATGACGACACAGAAAATCCTCAAAAATAGGGTATTTTTAAGATTTAGAGGTTGCTTCCCCTTGACGCGAGATTTCACCTGGTGAGCTCGTTAGTGATTTTGGGGTCGTTTTTTGCTTTTACGACTCCAAATCCCACCAGAAGTAATAGCACACCTCCCGGGATCGAGCCGCACGTTTTGATACCACTTTTGTGGGTGGGCTCGCAGCGGTACGAGCCGCATTCCGGGTGACGGAAGAATAATAAATAACTAGAAAATTCCTGAAGAAATTTAACTGGGGCCTGCCAAAGTGTGCCCGTCGGTTTGGACCCAGCGTTCTGATGCTAAGAATTTGCATCAATGCTAAAGAAAGCTGCAATGTAATCAATAGAATCACAAGAATGTTAAGTAAACTGGACATGCACCATTCAGTATGATAAGCAAAAATGCTAATGTTAGCGTGAATGCTCTCAGTAGCATGTGGGATATTATATTATTAGAATGTTCTCTGTAATTTACTTAATTCCTTCAGTATACTAAACATGGCAGATAAGTTAGAAAAATAGGTAATAGCTTATTTAAGCTAAAAGGCTAATGCTAATGAACTGCCTTGCTACGCAAGGCAGCTCCCTAACCTGAGAGAACCAGATAATGGGGCACCAGATAATGGGGCACTATTCAGAGGGGCATATTGAGGCTTTTATTTTGAAATTTGCAGTAAGCTTCATATTAAATGCCCACACTAATCCAGTGTCTAAGAGTGCTTTGGATAAACCAGTCACATAAAGCCAAAAAGAGCAAATATATGATGTAAAAAATTTTATTTGTAAAAAAGACTTTTATTTTCAAAATTTTCAGTAAGCATCATAAGAAATGGTCAAACTAATCCCATGTGTAACAGTGATTGTGTTGAATCGGTTCTATAATGCTCAAAACACAAGTAGTTCTAAAGGCCAGCTCAGTCCTCCTCTGTAGTAACTGACAGTTCCACCATGTTGTAGTTCTAACCTTCAGTCTTTGTAGTTCTAAAGAGCAGCTCAACTGTCATGAGAATGAAACACAGGCAGAGATGGAATCCCAACCTTTTGAAGCAGTTACTTTTTCTGATCAAAGCAGGCCAAACATATCTTTACCTAAGTGTTGCCAATAGCATGTGGAGCATCATTAGAATGTTTTCTGTAATTGACTTACTCCATTCAGTATATTTAAAATGACTAATAAGTAAGTAAAATAGCTAATAGCTTTTATAAGGTAAAAGTCTCATCTTAATGATCTGCCTTGCTGCGCAAGGCAGATCCCTAACCTGAGAGAAGAATATAAAGCATTCTAATATTATTGCATCGCCTTACGGCGATGCATTATTGTTCTGATAGTCCTATTTAATATCATTAGGTCAAAGGTTAATGCCATTGCACTGGCTTGCTGCGCAAGCCAGTGCCATAACCTGAGAGGAAAAGATAATATAGGCAGAGATTTTTGCAGCGCCTTACGGCGCTGCACTGACCTGACAGAGATATTGGGGCTTTTATTGGGAAATTTCCATTAAGCTTTATTTAAAATTGACACATTAATCCTGTGTGTAACAATGGTTTGTTAAAATATGTTATAAAATGCCCAAAACACAAGTAGTTCTAAACACCAGCTCCTTCCAGAGAGTTCTCCCATGTATCAGCTGCTGTGGCCTCATGTGTTCCGTTGCTATGGTAATGGATCAGCTGCTAACTGTCATGTCTGTGTGAGAGACAGAAAGGGGGGAAAAAAATTCTATCTTTGTGAGACACCCAGCCAATTAATATGGAAAAAGCACTCCGAACAAACCTTTGCCGTTCAGGAACCGTAATACATATTTGAAAACCGTTTGAAGCGTATGAGAGGGCTATTTGTGTTCTCTGATTGTACCGCAATTCATATTTTTACCTCATTCACAGTAATTGCAGTGATGAGACAAAAAATTGTGCAGAAAGGGCTCAGAAAATTTTCAGAAATACATGGAAGTGAATCTGGGAGAGCGTCAGTTACCCTGTCCCATAATTTCACTCTGAAGCACCTTGACAGAAAACCGTAAATGCTAGGAAAATATCGAACACATTTTACCGGAGCAGGCATGCGTATCAATGTCATGACCAAGTTTGATACCAATCGGGCGATATTTGTGGGCGTGACGGCGATTTCAAAATCGCTTTGGGGTCAAAAATCTGCTTAAATTCTCACTCTAAAAAAACGTCAGTTGGTGTCAGTTATGCTCATGCTTCGCAGTTGGAAATTTTGCTCGTTTTTCGCTTTTTAGCCATCGTAGTCCGATTCCTTATAAAAATAATAGCTCCAATGCCGGGCACGAGCCGCACGCTTTTGATACCACTTTTATGGTGGGCTCAAGATGCGAGCCGCATTAACGGTAACGGAAGAATAAAATATAATATACTAGAAAATTCCTGAAGAAATTTAAATGGGGCCTGCCAAAGTGTGCCCGTCGGTTTGGACCCAGCGTTCTGATGCTAAGAATTTGCATCAATGCTAAGCTAAGTTCAAAAATTCAAAAGAAGTATGTGGAGAATCACAAGAATGTTGACTAACATGGACTTGCACCATTCAGCATGAAAAACTAAATGAATCAGCTAAAATTAGCCAAAATGCTAATGTTAGCATGAAAGTTGTCAGTAGCATGTGGGGCATCACTAGCATGTTGTCTATATCTGACTTACACCATTCAGTATACGAAACATTGCTAATAAGTAAGAAAAACAGCTAATAGCTTATTTAAGATAAAATGTTAATGCTAATGAACTGCCTTGCTGCGCAAGGCAGTTCCCTAACCTGAGAGAGGTAGATAATGCAGGCTAATATTATTGCACCGCCTGCGGCGGTGCACTGACCTGGAGGGTATATTTAGGCTTTTATTTTGAAAAAAAATGTAACCTGAGAGAAACAGATAATGCAGAATCATATTATTGCACCGCCTGCGGCGGTGCCCTGACCCTAGATCATATTAAGGCTTTTATTTTGAAATTTGCAGAAAAATTCATTATAAATGCCCACACTAATCCAGTGTCTAAGAGTGCTTTGGATAAACCAGTCACGTCAAGCAAAAATGAGCAAATATATGATGTAAAAATTGCCAAGGCTTTTATTTTGAAATTTTCAGTGAGCATCATAAGAAATGGTCAAACTAATCCCATGAGTAACAGTGATTGTGTTGAATCGGTTCTATAATGCTCAAAACACAAGTAGTTCTAAAGGCCAGCTCAGTCCTCCTCTGTAGTAACTGACAGTTCCACCATGTTGTAGTTCTAACCTTCAGTCTTTGTAGTTCTAAAGAGCAGCTCAACTGTCATGAGAATGAAACACACAGGGAGAGATGGAATCCTAATAGTTTTAAGCAGTTACTTTTTCTGATCAAAGCAGGCCAAACATATGTTTACCTAAGTGTTGCCAATAGCATGTGGAGTATCATTTGAATGTTGTCAGTCATTTTAAATATACTGAATGGAGTAAATCAATTACAAAGTAAGAAAAATAGCTAATAGTTTATTTAAGGTAAAAGTCTTATCTTAATGAACAGCCTTGCTGCGCAAGGCTGTTCCCTAACCTGAGAGAAGAATATAAAGCATTCTAATATTATTGCATCGCCTTACGGCGATGCATTAACCTGAGGGCAATATGAAGGCTTTTATTTTGAAAAATAAACATAAGCTTCATATTAAATGCCCACACTATGGCGTTTTGGTTGTCCTATTTAATATCATTAGGTCAAAGGTTAATGCCATTGCACTGACTTGCTGCGCAAGCCAGTGCCATAACCTCAGAGGAAAAGATTATATAGGCAGAGATTTTTGCAGCGCCTTACGGCGCTGCACTCACCTGACAGAGATATTGGGGCTTTTATTGGGAAATTTCCATTAAGCTTTATTTAAAATTGACACATTAATCCTGTGTGTAACAATGGTTTGTTAAAATCAGTTATAAAATGCCCAAAACACAAGTAGTTCTAAAGGCCAGCTCCTTCCAGAGAGTTCTCCCATAAATCAGCTGCTCTGACCTCATGTGTTCCGTTGCTATGGTAATGGATCAGCTGCCAACTGTCATGTCTGTGTGAGACAGAAAGGGGGGAAAAAAATTCTATCTTTGTGAGACACCCAGCCAATTAATATGGAAAAAGCACTCCGAACAAACCTTTGCCGTTCAGGAACCGTAATACATATTCGAAAACCGTTTGAAGCGTATGAGAGGGCTATTTGTCGTCTCCGATAGTACCGCAATTCATATTTTCACCTCATTCACAGTAATTGCAGTGATGAGACAAAAAATAGTGTTTGCAGGGCTCAGAAAATGTTCAGAAATACATGGAAGTGAACCTGGGAGAGCGTCAGTTACCCTGTCCCATGATTTCACTCTGAAGCACCTTGACAGAAAACCGTAAATGCTAGAGAAAAATCGAACACATTTTACCGGAGCAGGCATGCGTATCAATGTCATGACCGAGTTTGATACCAATCGGGCGATATTTGTGGGCGTGACGGCGATTTCAAAATTGCTTTGGGTTCAGAAATCTGCTTAAATTCTCACTCTACTGGAGCGTCAGTTGGTTTCAGTTATGCTCTGCGTTTCGGCAGTTGGAAATTTTGCTCGTTTTTCGCTTTTTACGTCGCCATCGTAAGTCCGATTCCTTATAAAAGTAATAGCTCCAATGCCGGGATCGAGCCGCACGTTTTGATACCACTTTTGTGGGTGGGCTCGAAGCGGTACGAGCCGCATTAACGGTAACGGAAGAATAATAAATAATATATACTAGAAAATTCCTGAAGAAATTTAACTGGGGCCTGCCAAAGTGTGCCCGTCGGTTTGGACCCAGCGTTCTGATGCTAAGAATTAGCATCAATGCTAAAGAAAGCTGCAATGTAATCAATACAATCACAAGAATGTTAAGTAAACTGGACATGCACCATTCAGTATGATAAAGTAAGTGTATTAGCTAAAATGAGCAAAAATGCTAATGTTAGCGTGAATGCTCTCAGTAGCATGTGGGATATTATTAGAATGTTCTCTGTAATTTACTTAATTCCTTCAGTATACTAAACATGGCAGATAAGTAAGAAAAATAGGTAATAGCTTATTCAAGCTAAAAGGCTAATGCTAATGAACTGCCTTGCTGCGCAAGGCAGTTCCCTAACCTCGGATAAACAGATAATGCAGAATGATATCACTGCACCGCCTCCGGCGGTGCACTGTCCAGAGGGGCATATTGAGGCTTTTATTTTGAAATTTGCAGTAAGCTTCATATTAAATGCCCACACTAATCCAATGTGTAAGAGTGCTTTGGATAAACCAGTCACATAAAGCCAAAAAGAGCAATTACATGATGTAAAAATTCCCAAGGCTTTTATTTTGAAATTTTTGTTAAGCTTCATTTGAAAGGGTCAAAGTCATCCCATGTGTAACAGTCATTGGATTAAATCAGTCATATAACGCTCAAAAAAGCAATGACCTGATGTAAAAATTTTCAAGGGCTTTTATTTTGAAATTTTCAGTAAGCTTCATTTCAAAGGGCTAGACTCATCCCATGTGTAACAGTGACAGGGTTAAATTAGTTATATACAGCCCATAGCAGCAAGTTTTTCTAAAGGCCAGCTCAGTCCTCCTCTGTTTTAACTGAACTAGTAGTTAGAACTACAGTGATGCGTATTTGTAGTCCTCAGCAGCTCTCCCTGCTCTGGGTTCCGTTGCCATGGTAAATAATCCTCTCTGCCAGCTGTGAGTGAGACATCCAGGGGGAGACAATTCTCTGTTTGAGCCAGCCAGTTTGACTAAAAAAAGCATTGCAAACAACTGTTTCCCGTTCGGGAACCGTAATACATATTCGAAAACCGTTTGAAGCATATGAGAGGGCTATTTGTCGTCTCACATAGTCCCGCCATTCATATCTCTACCTCACTCACAGTATTAACAGCGATGAGATAAAAAAAGTGTGTGCCAAGGTCTGTAATTTTCAGAAATACATGGAAGTGAATCAGTGAGATCTGTCTGCTACCCTGGCGCATGACTTTGCTCTGAAGCACCTGGAGAGAAAACTGTAAGTGCTAGATAATTTTTGAAAACATTTGACCGGAGCAGGCACGCGCGATCAATGTCATGACCAAGTTTGATACCAATCATGCAATATTTGTGAGCGTGAGGGCGAGTTAAAAAATGATTTGGGGTCAAAATGTCGCTCTGACTCTCACTCTAGAGGAGCAGCCTTCACACTCTGATTTTTCCAAAAATCAAAAACTTTGGGTCGCTTAGAAAGAAGTTGTGGACAAACCATAATACATATTGACGTGCTGTCTTCACTTTAAAAGAGATCACGGACGTATCTACAAAATGAAGTTTGAATGGCGTTTCTACATAAGGTTATGACGACACAGAAAATCCTCAAAAATAGGGTATTTTCAGGATTTACTGGTTGCCTCGTCCCCTTGACGACGAGAGATGCAGCTGGTGAGCTCGTTAGTGATTTTGGGGTCGTTTTTTGCTTTTTACGTCGCCATGGTAACTCCAAATCCCACCAAAAGTAATAGCTCCAATGCCGGGTTCGAGCCGCACGTTTTGATACCACTTTTGTGGGTGGGCTCGCAGCGGTACGAGCCGCATTAACGGTAACGGAAGAATAAAATATAATATATAAATAAAGAGACATTCTATTGGGTGTAGAACAATAGGTGCCTGCCATGCAATGCATGGAGGCAGTGACTGACTTGCTTCGCAAGTCAGTCACTGCTCTCCTTATGCATTGCTATGGGCAGGCCCCAATAATACTTAAAGAGACATTCTATTGGGTGTAGAACAATAGGTGCCTGCCATGCAATGCATGGAGGCAGTGACTGACTTGCTTCGCAAGTCAGTCACTGCTCTCCTTATGCATTGCTATGGGCAGGCCCCAATTAAAGAAACATTCTATTGGGTGTAGAACAATAGGTGCCTGCCATGCAATGCATGGAGGCAGTGACTGACTTGCTTCGCAAGTCAGTCACTGCTCTCCTTATGCATTGCTATGGGCAGGCCCCAATAATACGTATTAAAGAAACATTCTATTGGGTGTAGAACAATAGGTGCCTGCCATGCAATGCATGGAGGCAGTGACTGACTTGCTTCGCAAGTCAGTCACTGCTCTCCTTATGCATTGCTATGGGCAGGCCCCAATAAGATAAATAAATAACCACCCTGCACCTGCTTTGAAGGACCTAATTTTGAAGGACCTTCCACCACTGTCGATTACAGGTTATGATCTGTCACTTTTTGTTGCAAATGTCTGAAATACACAGATCTACATTTTTTTTGACTTTACATTGAATATCCTAATTTTAACATTGTAAATTTCTGCTTTTAATCATGAAACATGGTAATTTTTCTCGCAAATGTATAGCTTATTGTCATCCGAGAATATCCAAGTTGTCTTGTAAAATGTGTGAAATTAAGCTTAACATTTATTTTTTACACCTCCATGGCCATTTTTTTTTAACTCATCTGCAATAGCTCTAATAATGCTCTGCTGCAGACTTGTGCTGTGCAGCAACAGAAAGATGAAATCCACATCTGTTCTGTCCAGATGCACTGAGAACATTTTTCCACATCTCTCCACACATGATTGATCTAAATGTAAATTTTTACTGTGCTAATACAATGGCCAAACAATGTGTTAAGTACCTCTAGATGAATTCTAATTTCCATTTCAATGGTCATTTGCCACATTTTTTTTAACCTTTTCAATAGGGATCCATTTTAGAAAACCAAACATATACGTAATCTTAAATTTTCCAAAAATTTCCTAAAATTTGTGCAATAAAATATATTTCATTTTGATTGTAAACTGTGTTTACCGTGCCAAATCTTGTTTAGTCCACCAAAAATGTTTATAGTCAGAGAAAGACCTTTGTTCTTTGTGACTGATGATTGATTTTCAGTTTACTGGAGACCAGACTTATTGAAATTGCCTGATATTTCAGGTGGTTCTGGACGCCAAACAAGGAATCGAAAGAACCCCTCTACAGATTGTCCACCATACCTAAAGTTGTAGATTACTAATTAATGTTAGTAAGTGTTCCAACCAACTTGAAAAATTTTTATTATATTACTTCAGTGACAACTATCATTTCTAAAGATGGTGCATTTTTCATTGAAGAAATGTACAAGTCACTGTACTAAAATTAAAGGGTAGATGTGAGTTTATGTTCCTGAAACAAAAATGTGTCAATCTCAAGTCTGATTTACACATCTTAATCATGGGTGCCAATAAATATGCCTAAACTACAACTCATTTACACTTTTCTTCTGTTTTGGTTATTACTGCAAAATAAGCTTTTTGGTAACTGCAGTGCTTCTGATATCTTTTAAGCTATTCTTCTGTGGTATCGCAGATGTATTTATTTTACCAGGTACATTATGGCAGGTGACCAGTTACATATTTTGGATGTGAATATCAGTGATCAGGGGAGGTATACCTGCATTGCTCGAACAAGTCTTGATGAGGATACTGCAACTGCCTTTCTGACTGTACTGGGTATGATACCATATTTTAAATTCCTTAAATTTCTAACATTGAATTAAAATTTTAGGTTTCTGTGCTGATTTTACGGCTTATTCCCAGATACTCCTGATGCTCCTATGAGTTTAAAGATATCGGATCAGGAATCAAGGAATGTAACTCTGTCCTGGATACCAGGGAGTGATCACAGCAGCTCCGTGAGAGGTAAATCTTTAAACGGAATGAAGCAGAGCATCTGAAGTCGGGTATAGGGGAAGGAGTGGGAGTTTTGCTGAATAATTTAATACTTAGCAACATTTTACCCAGAGATCATCAGCAGCTGCTCATGTAGCCTTACTTTTCCCAATTCTGTTTGGTATTACATTTTAGGTCACATGGTGATGTCATCAATAAATAATTATGAGACAATTAGGCTTTTATAAATATTCTGTCCTCTTAAAATGATTTTGAACAGATCCAAAATCAGCATTTTCCTTGCTACAAACATGTTCTTAAACACATATAATGAGCAAAACACATTTTAGATCTTTCAAAAGGAAGAACAGAAGATGGTAGCACATGTGCATATTTCACACTTGAGCGCATTAACTGGGAACCCATCTGTTGCATACAGCAAAATATTAAAAACCACACTTTGAATATATTATCAACATTGTCCTTGTAAAATTCAGATTCAAAAAATACTCTAACTCCTAAGGGAAGTTAAATGTTATTGTAACTTATATTAATTCAAATCCTTCAGAGAGTTATTGCAGAGAGTAACGGCTGGTGGCAGGAAAGATATCTTGTTGGGGTCTGTGCTGCAGTGAATTTGAAGAAGCCTCTGACTGAAGGCACTCTGTTCTAGAGGGGATGGTTAGGCTGGTCCATAATATTCTTGAATTTATAAAGAATCCTTCTTTGCATCTTCATCTCCAGAGGTTCCACAGTCTGACCCCAGAACAGAACCAGCCTTCTTTATCAGGCTGTTGGGCCTTTTAATGTCCCTGGCTCTGATGCTGCTGCCCCAACAGATGAGTTGAAGCAGAAGAGTTGAAGCTCTCTACAACAGATTTATGGAAGATCTGCAGCATCTTGCTGCAAACCTTGAAAGATCTTAACTTCCTTAAGAAGTACTTCCTGCTTTGTCCCTTCTTATAGACGGCTTCACTATTGCTTCTCCAGTCCAATCAGTGTTCAGCACTGAGATATTTATATTCCTCAACCACCTCCACTTCTTCTCTCATGACAGAAACAGAAATAGGGTTTGATCTAATCCTGTTTCTCCTGAAATTGGCAATCATCTCCTTTGTTTTGTTGACATTGTAAAGGAGACAATTGTTCCCACGCCCTGCCACAAAGCGGTCCACCAGCTCTCTGTACTCAGATTTTTGTCCATCTGTTACACCTGACAACTGCAGAGTCATCTGAGTGCTCCTGTAAATGGCAGAAGTAATCCACAAAGTGTTTTCATGCTCCCCACTTTATGGAAAGTTAATATGAAGATATTTTTGTGCCAGCATATTTCTTTCAAGCACATAACAAGTTTTTGCATGAATGTCTCATTAAGCAAACATGTCATTCTGCTGCTTGTCACACAATCAGTTGCACATTTGGTCTCTGATTAAAGTGCGTTGTGCAAAGAAAAAACATTTTATCCAACAAATTATTAAAAACATTAACCGCTTGCAGAATGTTGATGCAAATTTTCCTCAGACTTTTGCTTTAGATTTTAATAAAATACTGATGGTATTTACATAATAATGCCTGTATTTGTTTTATAATTCAAAATTGTCTCGGGCAGTAAGAAATAAATACCAAAACTGAGAATTTGCCCTTATTCTCTATTGACAATCACACAGCAACCTTTACCCTTTTAGCCATATGACGCAGGGTGATACTCACTCTACTGACTGAAAAAGCAAATAAATAAAGCAAGGAAAAAAAGAATAAAAGTTTCTCCCACACCGTTGTACTCTAAATAGAGTCTCCACTGACAACAACTTAGCTTAAGAGAACTCCGACAGATAAAATGACTCAGAATATGAAATCATTATTTTTAGCTTTTCACAGAATTTCAGATTTTTATTGGGAGCTTGTTACTGCAGTGGTATATTTTGATAAAAAAATATATATATATATAGTTTAACAGCAAGCTGGCTTATTATGTAAAATGTGTCAACCACTGTTGGAGGGGTTTTTATATGTAATGGGAAAATAATGCTTTTGTTAATGTTTCTAAATGTTTTCTGTTTTCTTCTTCCTTTTTTTATTCTTTTCAAAAGACAGAACATTTCAAGCCTTTTGACTGTCAATGGAGTCTAAATAAAAATCTTTAACAAGTGAAGGTTGGAAACAGCTATACAAATAAAACCCAGCAGAAAAGCTTGTTTCTCATTAATGCTTTCAGAAAGGGCTAATTTAGTTTTGAAAATTACAGGGATGATAAGAATTTAAATGGGCAAATCTTTCTCGCAGACTTTCAAAATTAGTAGGTCTGATATGTTTCCTAATGGATGATAAAAAGTATTCTCAGCTGTCTTAAGAGGAATAAAATCTTATTGTTTGTTTCTTTTCTTCTAATTCTCAACTTGCTCCTGAGGTATTTTTTTTTTCTTATTCAACATTTTGTTTTCTTTAATAGCATAATATAAGCCCTTTTTTTCCCAGCTCTTTCCTTACGTTTCATATCATTTGACTGTTTTGTGTTAAATGTAAAGAGAGACCAAAGTGGTTCTGATTTATGTCATATTCAACAAGCAGCATAAGGTGTTCTGCTTGTCTGATTCATGTTTCCAATCATTATTTTGGTTTCTGTTAGAAATTTCTGTCGGCGTCCTGATTTGAGGCCAAATTAAAGGGTTATTTCACAAATTTTAATGAGTCCTTGCTGCAATTGACCATCTCTAGTTCCAAATCTTACAATTTTAAGACTGCTCATTCCTGAAATTAATAATTTCACATTAACATATTTCAAGAAATTGCAAAACTTTTGCAAAACCACAAAAATCTTTTATCTTCTAATGTTTTTGCTTAGTGTCTTCTCAATACACAATGTCAATGTTTGGGGCTTTTTGAAGAAAGAGCTACACTGAAGTTGTGTGTGTGTGTTTTGTGTTTTGAATGGGGCAGAAGCCTTGTTGGTTTGCTCAGCTTACCATTCATTCAAGAACCACCTCTGATGTCGACTTATTTCTAAACACATTGCTGCCACCTGTTTAGCAATGAAAATTAGAACTTGTATATATGTGTGTGGTTTTGGATTAACCAGATCATCATCTTCTCATAAGAAGATGATGACAGGTGCTATTTCTTTGGTTTGGAAAATTAGATTAACACTGTGGAGTTCATAAAAACAATAGTTGCACATTAAATAGACCCAGACAGACTGTCTTTAATCATGCTGTTCTTAATAAGCTGCACAGAAAGGGCACCCAGCTCTAAGTGATTATTTTTGAGCTTCTGACTGGAACGAACTGTCTCTGTTTCTCTGTTAATAACAGTTATAGTTTTAACTGAGACCATCCATTATTTGTTTTGTTTCAGTAGTAAGGCACTGATTAAATATGTCTGATCCTCACTCATCTGTTGTACAGAATTTGTGGTGGAGTACGAGGAGAGCCACTGGGAGCCTGGAAGGTGGAAGGAGCTGCAGAAAGTCGCCGGTAACCAGGCAACGGCTGAGCTCTTTCTTCACGGAGACCTTAACTATCAGTTCAGAGTTTATGCTGTTAATGCCATTGGGCCTGGACCACCTAGTGAGCCCACAGAGAGACTCAAAACACCCCCTGCTGGTATGATTCCTCTATTTTATTAGCATGTTTTGGTGAGGTTATCTGTGGGTTGAGAAAGCGTCCGACTTTGAACCTTTCTTTCCTAAGGTATCAGCCTAAACATCAGCCTGCAGCTATATGACTTTGTACCAGTCAGGGGAGAGAAAAGCCACATGTAACTGTAGCTCTGAAAGCAATATTTAGAGCAAGATAAAATATCTCCATCATTAAATATAAATTCTTGCCTTTCGGGTTAGTGTAATTCCAATAAATTACTGCAGACATAAATAAGGATGTCAACCACTGATCCTCTTCTTTGCAACAGCATGATTATTCACCCTATTTCTCTCCTTGAAGCACCTGACAGAAACCCGGAAAACATCAGAATTCATGGCCACCTTCCCCATGAAATGGACATCAGCTGGGACGTAAGAGGGGTTTTTTTTATGTTAATGTCTCATTTTAATAATAATAATAAAAACCTTTCTAAGATTCTAGAGTTCTAATGCAAGCGCATCTTAATAAATTAGAATATCATTGAAACATTTAAATAATAAAAGTGAAACTCATTTATTTTGATTTGTTACATGGACAGTGATCTGTTAAAAGTGTTTCTTTCTGTTACTTTTGTTGGTGGCTGTTTGCAGATAATGAAAAGCCAAAATTCAGTTTCTCTGAAAGCTAGAACGTCATTTAGTTCATATCCAGGACAAAGTCTACAGCTGTCGCACCCCTTGTGTTAAACAAGTCTTAAACAAGTGACTACATCAAAAGTCTTTCCTTGGCAAAGGAGAGAAAGGACTGGACTTCTTGTTCAGTGGTCTAAAGTCGTCTTTTCAGATGGGAGTAAATGTAGTTTTTCATTAAATTAGGGCTTGATTTTATTAATAAGCATTAATGAGCCAGGATACAACAATACCTGCTTGGTGCATTGTGTCAATATTCCTGATTGGCCTGAAAATTGGCTTGACCACAGAGTATGGTAACTATCTTTATTTCATTTTCCCCCTTTTATTTTATAGCCACTGTTACCTATTGAGTTCAATGGCCCAGGACTTGAGTATAAGATCTCCTACAGAAAACTGGAGGTGGAAGATAAATGGCAGGAGCACCTGATCACAAGACCCTCCTTTATCGTCAGGAACACATCCACCTTTGCACCGTACGAGATCAAAATCCAGAGCAGGAATAGCCTCGGCTGGGGTCCAGAACCAAGACCCATAACCGGTTACTCCGGAGAAGATAGTGAGTCCTATGATCTTGTCAGCTCAATTGATGTGATTTCTAATGTTTGATAACTTAATAAGCCCTGAAGCCTAAGTTTTCACACCAGCCTATTGTTGTTCTCATTCTTTATTTTGAACTTCCTGTGCTATCTTTTCTATCTGCTTCCTCAGTTGTCTTTTGGCACTGTCTCCAGGAAAATGTGTCAGGTTAAGTTCTTTTCTTATTTTCCCCCTTTACTCAAAGGTTTTTACCATGTGCAGTTGTGACTTCTCCTCCCCTCTGACCTTTCTGACAAATACAAGAGAAACACTATTGTTATTTCTAGCAGGTGGCAGATAACCTTTGTATAAGAGAAGAAAGTCAAATTTCCACCTCTGACTCAGAAACTCCGGGAGAATTGACAGAACAAAAAACACGATGGCCTGTTGAGGGCTTTCAACCATTCCCTAACATCTGCACCACTTTTATTAAATTTTTTAGAAACTGCAGTAATAGGATTTAGAATTATTTAGCTTTGAATGCAACTTTAGTTGGTATCAAGTTGAATATATTTTTTTGATTGTTGTTTTATTGAATGCACATTTTTATGTGTGACTCTAACCAGAGTTACAGTAGCTCTACACTACACACTCCAAAAAAAAGACCTTTGAAATGTTTTTCCACAATACTAATTTTATTATAATTTAGTTTACCAACTGCATGATTATTTACCCAAATTAATTGGGTTTTCTGTTAACCCAATTTTTTTTTTAAATCCTTATTTCTAACATCTCTGTGAGAACAAAAGTCTTTTAACATTTTCTTACATGACATCTATGCACATTTGATGTTATTTTAAATTTGATGTTGAAATCATTTACTTAATCTTAATTCATTTTGTTTTATGTTGAATTTGTTAGATTAAATTTTTAGATACCTTGTAGTGTCAAAATCACTATATATTTGTAACTTTTTTTTTTTTTTTACTTCCTTTTAAGTTCCGACAGCAGCACCACACAATGTAGCAGTGGAGGTGATCAACACCACCGTTCTCAGAGTCAGCTGGAGCCCAGTTCTCCCAGCCACCGTGCGAGGTCATTTAGGAGGCTACAATGTAAGTTTATCGGTTTTATTTATCTTCTGCCTATTTTTAGTTTGCAACTGAAATTAAGTTTCAGTCATGATTACTATTGAGAAAAGGCTGTTGTAGCAAAAGTTATTTTTTTGTACCTTTTCAGAAAAACTTTAAATGTAGGTTATAGTACAATAAATGTTAACACAAGAGTAAATAACTGCTTGGTGTATATACAATTACAACAGTAATTGTATATACACCTCATTGTATATTCAAATGAGGAAGAGACAATATTACACCTTACTTTAAAGATAAATAAAGATTTGAATTTGCCTTTTCTTGTGGTTATCAACTTTTTCTCAGTCTGTGTTCTTGTAACACTTTCTTTCTTGCTCAGATTTTGAGGTTCTTGCACCTGACGTCTTTACAATGTTTCAAATATACAGCATATAATAAACAGTTGATGTACATTTTATTTAGTAAAGGAATTTATTTTATCGTTGTATTCACAAGCCCTTAAGAAACATGCTCTTGGTAGTGTAGGACTAGAGATTGGTGGGTTACAAAAGATTGTTTTCAAAGACACTGTTTCATTATCCAAACTATTTCTCTGCACTTCTTATTCTTTACATCTTTCATCTCTCAGGTCAACTGGAAGAGAATGAAAAGCTTCCTAAATCCTGACAAGATTTTAGAGGAGTATAACTCCAAGTCTTTCCCTGGAAACAGGACCCATGTCATTGTGCCAGGATTTGAACCTTTCTCTGAGTACAGACTCACAGTGAACGTTTTTAACAAGAAGGGAAAAGGACCAAAGAGTGATCCAGTCAACTTTTATACTCCAGAGGGCGGTAAGTTAGCACAGCCATGCAGCAAGTCATTCAAGCTCCTTTTGCATTCACATAGATAATATTTGACTGATATTTTCCTTTAGATTCTTTTTACTACCTTGCTCAAACCAAAAAGTTTATATACGCTACAATTTCCAATCATTTAAAACATTTTGGGGAATTTGATTTTGCCGTGGATGCATTTTAAGACACAGGTGCATTCTTGAGTGGCATGATGAAACTATTAATCAAAATCAAGGGGAGAAAATTGAACAAGTTTGATTCATTCTTGGGTACATTTTCCAGCATTTTGGAGGTACTCTGTTTATTTGTTCGAACAATTCAAGTATGTACACCTTGGAAATGTTGAGCCATAATGCTGTGGAGAAAGAAGTCGGTTTATGTGTTTCAGAGATGAACATGCTTTGGCCTAAAATCAATCCCAAAATTAAAGTCAAAGCTGAATTACCCGAAGATGAAACTGTCAGTGAAACAAAAGGCCACTCAGTAAGGAAGAAGCCACTACTCCAAAAGCAATATTATAGGCTACATCACGCTTAGCACATTTGCTCAGAGATAAAGACCTTAATTTCTGCTATGGTAAAACTAACAGTGATATGTTTGGCCTTAAAGACCATTGTTGGATTTAGAAGAGTAAGGGATAAAGCTTGCAAACACCATCTGAACAGCGACTTACGGTGATGG
The DNA here is from genome assembly GCF_019740435.1 of Gambusia affinis. Lineage (NCBI taxonomy): Eukaryota > Metazoa > Chordata > Actinopteri > Cyprinodontiformes > Poeciliidae > Gambusia > Gambusia affinis. The sequence continues at coordinate 9,580,634 of NC_057868.1, forward strand.
CAGCATCATGTTGTGCTTGTGTCTTCTAAGATAGAGAGCCCCAATATCTCCAGTCACAGTTTGCAGGTGAAGAATCAAGTATTTAGTTGTTAGACCAGCCATCCTCTGTCAGCATCTGTGTGGTTATTAGTGATACAACAGGTCTGAACTAAATTGAAGAGAAACAAGCCACAGAATAATAATAATAACATTTTTGGTTTGTTGTACAAAACTCTTCCCATTTGCTATTTTTTCACAATTTAAATATCTGCCACAAGAAAAAGAAATAATGCTTGAAATAACATCTTACAAGAAAAACAAACTTTCACAGAAGTCTCACAGCAAGAGAATAAATCAACACCTTTATAAATAATGTATCATGAATATGAATGTGTGCAAACAATGCGACACAAGGGAAGTAGTTCAAACACAGAACACCAGTCGTAAACAAGTTCCCAGTCAGTGCTACTGGCTGCCCAGACCAAATCTAGGCAAGTATGTCCATGAATTCACTCTTGTTGACAGTAAGATCCATATGGTTGCAGTTTTAAAATTTCACATGTTCTTCTGCTCTGACTCATGCTTAGGGTTAAACTAAAATGAACAAGAATTGAGGGATTTATCATTAATCCCTTCATTTTTTTTTTTTACATCATTCTGAATCGTCATTTGCCTAAATGGCCTGAATGGTAACTTCAGTTTATGTATTTTATTTACATATTTAAATGCTTTCTGTATAACAGTTCCAGAGAAAGTGCCTGTGCTGATTCCCAGGATTCAGGATGATGACACTGTTCTGCTGGAATGGGGACCACCGCCAGTGACTAATGGCATCCTCACTGGTTATTTTCTAAAGTATCACCTCTGTATGTAAACACATAAAACACACTTCCTGATAATTGATGTACAAGCTTTCAACTTTTTGACTTGGGTTTAATTTAAATATTAACAATGATGTGAAGAAATGTTATCTCTGCATACAAAAAAAGTTAAAGTTTAACTCCAAAATGTGGCAACAGGTTACCTGTGTTTAAGTTTCTGGAGATCACCCCTTATTTGATTAACTAAGTTTAAAAATCCACAATATAAAGACCTTTATTCATTCAATTTTATTTAGATGAGGCCCTTTGTCTTTCATTTGCCATTTTAGTACATGTTAGTCCAACTAGTGGATTGTTTTGTTTGAGGGTCCTTGTCAGAACAACTAAATCTATGCACTCTCTTAAAGCAGTTATAATAAAAACATTTGCCTTTATGGATCTGGATTTTAAACTAGGCCTGTGGAGTCCTGTTTAGATGTCAAACAAGTTAAGCGCCGAAAATTATTTGTTGAATATTGGCAAAGAAAATAAACTCATGTATAGCTGATATAAGAATTTGAATTCAAAGGAGGAGAATCAAGTCATGTGAAATAGTTCTCTGATGCCAAAAAAGCAGTGAAATAAACCTGAATCCTAATTTCAGAATTTAATTTTTATGGTTTAGGTTTTTAGGGAACAGAGATGATAAATTCCAACTGTGTAAAAGATTGTGTGATAACATTTCTAGCATATATCAGTACTATTTTGAAATGTAAGTGTATAAAAGTTTGAAATTTGAAAGGACAGATGTGTGGGCTTTTGGTTTTTAACCCTACAGTTTTCCCTTACACTGAACAATTTCCGTCTGAGAACCTGATTTCCACCGGTTCCCAGCCTTCCTCTTTTCATGTGTATTATTTTGTCAGACAGTTGGGGGCGCTGTTTAACTCCATACCCTCCACCACATTCTCCCTAAGACTCAGTTTTAACAGCTCCCTCGTTGTTCATGATCACATTTCTGCTTGGACGCCAGCTTTTTTTATTTTTTATTTAGTTTTTACATTTTTTTCATTTCCTGGTAGAAATGTTTAAGCCAATGCTGGTGGTGCCTCTTGTGTAAATTCCACTGACATTTATCACTCCTCATCCAAGCGCTTCTTCATGTGAGAAAGTGCCTTTCTGCTGTAGTACAGCTAGGGCGAATGAGAGAGTTGGGAGCTTTTATTATGATCTCTATTTTCAAAGCCTACACCCTCGTTTGCTGACATTTCTGAAGTCTTTTGTGTAAAATGTGAATGCACAGACAGCCCTCCGCCGCCTCCATCTGCACCCACAGAGTCTGGCTAGCTCTTCAATACTCTCTGCCCCCCAATTCCCCTCCTCTTTGCTTATTTTTTCAGTATCAGATGTCCGACTTTACACAGATATACCCACACTGTGCAATCTGTGGGCGTCTGAATGTTTCTTTTCAGCTGAATTGATTCAACTTGTAACTGAAGAACGCTTAAAATCCAGTTTGCTGCTAATGAGCTAAATAAAATAGGATTTGTGGCGCAACAGTGTATGCGCTGTCTGCGTGTCCAGCTGGTTCACAAAAGCAGTTGTTTGATCAATAAATGAGTAATCTGTTGTCACCAGAAACAAAAAAATAATAATTATTCAGCGTTGTGCACCACTGAAGAGTCGCAAAAAGATCTGGCATGCCAAGCTCACCTGCCGTTCCAACATTTGCGCAGTAGTGACATCACTGGGGGGGGCTTTCAGGAGGATATTAGAGTGCTGCTTTCACCAGTCTGCACACACGCTTTACTTTGATGTATAATGTATGTTTAGTGATGAGCTGCACTACTGTACTTGTAATTGCCAGGCTTTCTAATTTCTTTTCCGCACTTTCCCTTGTCTCTTTGTTTCGTTGCCTTTTATCTGTTCTCGTTTTCCATTTTTAAACCATTTTCAAATATTTTGCCTTACCTTTAAATGTTTAAAAAAATATATATATTTTGCATTTCTTTCATTCCGTCCTTTTCATTGCATCTTCATCTTTTTATTCATTGCCACTTGTTTACAACCCCGTCCTCTTGAGCTCTCCAGTTCCACCTTTCATCTCCTTGCCTTTCGTCTTAATGTATTCCTCCTCGGCTTACCTGTCACCACTTGTATCTCCCCTATTCGCTTTATGTATGATCCAGTGTGACATCTCTTCATCTTCCCTCTCCCTCAAACATTGACCCCCATTATAGCTATGTTCCATTACAACATGACTCACCAATGATAGTTTTTTTGGCAGTGGTCCATCTCGGGTACCGTGTGATCTAAACTGACCTGACGTCCTTCTTGCCTCCTCTTCAGTAAATAAGACTTCGCTGGAGGTGATTGATTCCTTTGAGCTGAACATCACTTTGCCTGACGTCACTCAACACCAGATTGCGAGATCGGATAGGGGCAACCTCTTCCGCTTCTATCTCAGCGCGTGCACTCGAGCAGGTTGTGGGCCTGCAGAACTGGCTGAAAATCACAGTCCTCCAGGTGAGTAAATGAAATCCCTGCATGTACTGGAATTAATGTTTGCATTTGTTTGGGTGGAAGGAAACTCTGCCTTTTGGGGTTTGGAGTAGAGGTGCACAAACATATCCATCGTCCTTGAACAAAGTGGGAGGAGAAAGATACATTTTTAAAATGAAAATCTTGTCAAAATCTTTGAGAAATAAAAATTTGAAAGGTATGGCATGCTTATGGATTTCTAAACACTATTCACTTGTAGTAATTATATATATTTTCCTAAGACTTAATGATCTGATCAGAGAAGGAACACTAAACAACACTGAACACACTCTTCCCAATGTTAAACTTGGTGATGGCAGCATTTTGCTACTTTTCTTCAACGGAGACAAATCCAAGCTCAGACCAGTTGGAAATTTGTGGCAAGATGTGAAAATATTGTTTACAATCACTCAACTTTAGATATTTTGCAAAAGAGAATAACTATTAGTCTGACTCTCCCTAGACCTTGCTCTAACAAACATTTGAAAGGAAAACATATGATTTGCAGTGTGTCCCACTGCAAATCATTTAAGGAATAAAACAACCATGTTGAAGAAGATGCTTTACTCAGATAAGAGAAAAGTCTGACTTTTTTTGTTCTACGTCCAAAAATGTGGTGGAAAACTAACATTGGTATCACCATTTTTGTGATGTAGTGATGCTTTTCTCCAATAGTGACAGTGAAACTCGTCAGTGTTTATGGGGATTGAGATGAGGCTAGGCACAGGGCAATAGTGGAAGCAAACATGCTAAATGCTGCGTGAAGTGATGTGGTGATTAGTATTACTGACCCCTAGAAAAAAGGTCTGCAGTTTATCAGATTTCCTCTCCATATGCACGCTTGGGTTTTCTCCAGGTACTGTTTCTTCCCTTTCCACCCACAGTATCAAAACAGTTCAGTCCTTAGAACTAGAAATTGAGATTTGGCCTTGAGGTCAAGGAAAGTTTCAGGAAATTTAGCAATCGTTGTGTAAAATGATTGTACCATTCTCTTTGTCTCAACCTACACACTCCACTACCAGCCATTGAGTAAACCAGAAAAATAAGTTAAAGCATTTGCTTATTTTTTTTTTATTCACATCAAATAACTAAGGCTTTAATTTCCCTTTGATAAGACTTTCAGGAAAATGAGAGAGAAAAAGAAATTGTTTTATCTGCAGCTTTATCTGTAGCTCCACATTAGCATTTTTTCCCTCTTGAATCCACAAACCTGACATAAATCTTTATTTTTTTAATGTGGCAAACACAAATCTTTGGTTTATTTAATATACCATAACCTCCATGCAGTGATGTAAGTGGTGCTTTTTCCCTGCAGCAGCTAAAAGCAAGGTTTCACTGTTGCATCGGGTTTTTGCCGGCTAGAGGCGAGTGCTTTGGTGGTCTAAACAGAAAGAGAGGCTTCTGACTTTGAAAGTAGCTGCAGTCATCACGCTGGTTGAATTTGGAGCTTTACAGCTAGATGCAAACATAATCTGCACACAAAGTGAAGGGTACTTCATTTATTTATGTAAGGAGAGAAGAATTGTTCACGTAGATGGATGAAACAATTTTACTAATAAGAACTATGTACGAGGACTTCCGGTTGAGACTTCCGGAGATGGCGGCTTGAGCGGACTACTCCTCCAGTAAATCTTAATTTGACCCCCATTATTTGCCAAATATAACGAAAAATGAGTAAAATTGAGTCTGTAAGGGGGTCTAGAATGGGGAAAAGGGACGGGAATAGGAAAACCACGAACGAAGACTTGGCACAAGAAAGAAAGACGGCGGGTAGCTCATCAATACATCAGCTCCCTGACGAAGCTAATGCTAATCCGCTTTCCACTGATGCGACAGGACTAACGCAAATTCTGGGGGAGTTACGGGATTTCCGAAAAGATATGAAACGACAGTTTGATGACATTAAGTCAGAACTTTTCAACGTACACCGGAAAATTAAGGAGACGGCAGACCGAGTTGATTTGGTGGAGGGGCGGGCAGAGAACATGGAGCAGATATTGAGCAAGATGGCCGAACTAATTAGCCAACAACAAGAAAAACTGCTCGACCAGGAAGGGAGATCACGAAGAGAAAACATACGGATATACAACGTGCCAGAGGGAGCAGAAGGATCATCGATGAGAGATTTTGTGGATAAATTACTTAAGGACACCCTGGAGATTGAACCAACTATGGAATTGGACATAGAGAGGGCCCACCGGCGCTGGCTCCGCCACCACCGGGACAGAAACAACAGGCGAGATCCATTGTCGTTAAGTTTCTCCGCAGCAGAACCAAGGAAGAGATTTTACGGAAAGCGTGGGGGAAGAAAGGCGTGCTTCTACACGGCAAACCGATATATTTTGATCATGATTATCCTCCCACAGTGCTGCAGAAACGTAAAGAATACTCGGAGGCCAAACGGATCTTGAAGCAGAAAAAGATCCGATTCAATCCCTTTCCCGCTAAACTACGAGTCTTTTACGAGGGGGAAACACGGCTTTACCAGACAGCGGCAGAGGCGACGAAGGACATGAAGGAGCGCGGTTTGCCTGTCCCCCTAATCAAGCCAAAGGAGAGCCTGGCTGAGCAGCTATCCCGCACCGCTTGGAAGAAGATCGGCTCGAAACAAGCGTCAGGAGAGGAGCGAGAGATGAGTATCAGAGAAAGACTGAGTGAGTTCAGAAGTGAAACTAGTTCTCTCAAGAGGAGCTCTGAAGAGATGCATTAATAATCGGTAAGCTAAATAATCACTAAGTAATCAATAAGATATAAACTGTGAGGACAATGTATCTCAGATAGTTCGACTGCTCTGTATTACGGACATTTTCGTTGTGATATTGAATATATTCCCTAGCCCCAACCTAGACGAGAAATAATAAATGTACCGAGGAGGAATGGACACAAAATGGACAGAAACAGCTTTAGCGTAGTTGGGGGCCCTCCCCTCTTTTCTAAGGGAGGTCTTCCCCCAGGGCTAGATGGTTTTCCTAGCCAAGTTCAGGGTCATTTGTTCAGGACCCCAACCTTGGAATCTCAAGTTTGTTTTCTTTTCTTTACGGTTAAGTTATTGTTTACATTTGCTCAGAGAGTGGATTGGTTAAGCTTTGCTATCAGACATCTAAAAATGATCAACAAGACAACCAGACATGGCTAACAGTAAGATAAATATAATTACTTTTAATGTTAATGGTCTACTTAATCCAATTAAAAGAAGCAAAATCCTGTCAAAAATGAAAAAGGAACAGGCCCACATAGTGTACTTACAAGAAACCCACCTGAACAAAAGTGAACATGAAAAACTAAGAAGAATGGGTTTCAACCAATTGTTCTTCTCCTCATACAGATCTGGACATAGAAGGGGAGTGGCTACTCTCATCTCAAATAAGATACATTTTGAAAAATTATATGAACTGGCGGATAAAGAAGGCAGGTTTGTGCTTGTGAGAGGCAATGTGGGGGGAAACCTGGTTACATTATTCAATATATATGCTCCTCCAGGGAGCGATATTGATTTTTTCAAGAAATTAACTAATATACTGGTAAAAGAAACACAGGGTGTTCTGATTTGTGGAGGAGACTTAAACATTCGTTTGCAACCAAAGTTGGATTCTTCCAGGGAGAAAGCCTACCAGAAAGAACAGCAATACAAAAAAATAAATATACTATTTAAGGAAGTTGGCCTGATAGACATATGGAGAGACTTTTACCCCAGTAAAAAGGACTATACACATTATTCAGCCACTCATTCAGTATACACTAGAATTGATTATTTTTTGACATTTACAAAAGACAGAGACAAAATAGACAGATGTGAGATTGGAACAATAGACGTGAGTGACCACTCACCTGTATACCTAACAGTGGACCTAAGCCTACAAAAAAGAAATAATATATGGAAACTAAATTCAGGTTTGCTTAATAACCAGTGGTTCAAACAGGAAATACGGAAGGAAATTGGTTCTTTCTTAGATCTCAATGACAATGGAGAAGTATCTCCTCCGATATTATGGGACACTCTTAAAGCGGTTCTGAGGGGAAAAATTATAGCAATGTCATCGCACCTAAAAAAACTAAGAAATAAAAGATCAGAGGAATTACATAAAAAATTGGAAGATCTAGAACAAAAACATAAACAAAATTGTACACCAGATATACTGGAAGATTTAAAGAGAATTAGAAATGAAATAAATGATATGGCAACACAGGAAACTATGAAAAACCTTATGTTTCTTAAACAAAGACACTATGAAGGCGGATCAAAATCTATGAGGGTCCTAGCATGGAAACTAAAAAAGAAAACAGCAGAGAATACAATCCATAGAATCAGAAACCCCAAATCAAAATTATTACAGAACAAATTAAATGACATTCAGGAAGCATTTGAAATATTTTACAAGACCTTATATTCAAAAATCTCTGGAGGAACTATAGAAGAAATTGATGAATATTTGAATTCACTAGAGCTGCCTATTATGAACGAGGAACAGAATGAAATAATGACATCAGACATTACAGAAAAAGAATTACGAAACACAATAAGTAGATTAAGACCATGTAAATCACCTGGGTCGGATGGATACACGGCAGAATTTTATAAGGAATTTCAGAAAGAGTTGATTCCAATCCTCCTCCCTTCACTAAATTGGATTCTGAAAAAAGCTCAAACACCTCCGAGCTGGAAGGAGGCAATTATCTCAGTAATACATAAAGAGGGCAAAGACAAACTGGATTGTGGCTCATACCGACCGATATCTGTTTTAAATATTGATTACCGACTTTTTACTTGTATAATGGCCAGACGATTAGAAGAATTTCTCCCTTTCGTAATACATAACGATCAAACTGGTTTCATACGACAACGTCAAACACAGGACAATATAAGAAGGACGCTACATGTTATAGATCACATACAAAAAAATAAACTGGAAGCTATTATTCTCAGCATAGATGCGGAAAAAGCATTCGATTCAGTGGATTGGAATTTTCTCTTCAGGGTTTTACATAGATTTGGACTACATAGTACAATAATAAAAACAATACAAGCATTATACAATAATCCCACAGCGAGGATTAAAGTTAATGGATATTTATCAGACAGAATTAACTTAGAAAGAGGGTCAAGACAAGGGTGTGCGTGGTCACCATTACTGTTTGCATTATATTTAGAGCCATTAGCCCAATCGATAAGACAAAATAAGGACATCAAAGGAATAATTATCAAAGGGATAGAACATAAATTGGCTTGTTATGCAGATGATATATTGATTTATATGGAACAACCCACCCACTCCCTCCCAGCCTTGCTGCAATTATTCGAACAATTTGGTCGACTATCAGGATACAAAATTAATATTAACAAAACTCAGTTACTGTCTTATAATTATACTCCAACTCAGGAAATCCAAAACAAGTACCCTTTAACCTGGCACACTGACCACTTTAAATATCTAGGCATTACTATACCAAAGGACCTTGGAAAACTATTTGAATATAATTATGTCCCCATACAAAAAAGAATTAAAGAAGATATCACAAGATGGAATCTTACTCCTTTTCTAAGTTTTAGCTCAAGAATTAACTCGATTAAGATGAACATACTGCCCAGATTGTTATATTTATTCCAAACTTTGCCAATTGAAATAAATCCTAAAGTTTTTCATGAATGGGACAAACTACTATCAAGATATATTTGGCAAGGTAAAAGACCTAGAATTGGATATAAGGTATTGCAACTGGAAAAGAAAATGGGAGGTTGGGGTTTGCCTTCCCTTAGAGATTATTATTTAGCAGCACAAGCAAGAACATTGATATACTGTTGCGACCCAACATATAACGCTCAATGGAAAACTATTGAAACAAAGGCGACACCCATTCCTGTGCAGGCAATTCTAGCTGATGCAAATCTACAGGGTTTCATAAATAATATAGATAACCAATGGATGAAAACAACCCTTAGAGCATGGAAGACTATTGTTAAAGAAAATGCACTTGAGAACGACTTGACAATCATAAAATGGATCGCATATGATTCAGACTTCAAACCAAACAAACTGGATGCCAGATTTAAGGAATGGACAGCCAAGGGAATCACTGCTCTGTGCACAATAATGAACAACAACATCTTAAATGATTTCGAAACACTCAAAAGAAAATATTCTTTGGACAAACAGGACTTTTATCGATATTTGCAAATAAGGAATTTTGTTAACTTAAAAATTAAACCAATCACTGACAAGAAGATGAACTTAATGGAAATTTTTATTAATGCCTATAAATCAAAAATTAAAGGGAAAATTATCTCGCTTATTTATAAAAACCTTATAGACCTAAAAAACAATTCAACCCTACATATCAAAACAAGATGGGAGAGAGAGGGCAATTTGACAATAACAGAGGAGGAATGGACAATAATATGGAGATATCAATGGACATATAATAAATCACTACAATGGCAAGAATTTGGATGGAAAAATTTGGTAAGATTCTTTATCACACCTGCTCAGAAATGTCACTATGATGGAAATCCTCCTGCATGTTGGAGAAAATGTAGAAATCAAAATGCAAACCACTATCATGTCTTCTGGGACTGCCCAATTATAAAACATTACTGGAAAGAGATAAAAAGTGCTCTACAAGACATTTTTAAGCAAAACATTCCTTTGGAGTTCAAGCTTATGTATTTAGGTATAATTCCTCAAGACGCCATAAAAAGAAACAAATATCTGATGACTATTTTATTAACAGCAAGTAAGAAAAACATTACAAGAAAATGGTTATCACATGACAAACCAACATTAGACGACTGGATTAACATAACATTCAACATCTATGAAATGGAAAAAATAACAGCCTCTCTCAATCACAGGACTGAACAATTTGATCAGTGTTGGAAGATTTGGGTAGACTATGTAAGACCTAAAAGACCTGATTTCATTTTTAAAGACCAAACTTGTTAAACTTCCTCAGCAATCCACTCTCCTAGAATAGCCACGCTTTATAATTATTTTATATTATAATGTTTTGTTACTGTATTCCCCTTTTTTTTCTTCTTCCTTAGTTTTTTTTTCTTTCACACTTTTTTTTTCTTTTCTTTATAATCACTTTAAAATCTTTCTCAGAGAAGTGGTTTTACATGTTTGATTTGACTGTTATAAGGCAATGGTCTATATGTTAATCTTATTTCAAACGTTGAAGTCAGTTTGGTGATGCCTATTGTCATGTAAATGGTACTTTCTCGAGAATCAATAAAGATATAATAAAAAAAAAAAAAAAAAAGAACTATGTACGATTGTCATCAACAAGGCAATTTGTTTCACTCAGTGCCTCTTTCTACACTGAGTTCATGTCTTGTGAATCTCTTTCAAACTTATGAATAGACTCTGTTTCACAATCCTCGAGGTTGCAGTTAATTATCTTGGTTTGGGCAAAATTGTCCACTACATTTTTCCTTCCACTCAATTTTCCAATGATATTTGTGTCATTACAACATTCCCATAATTAAACCATATTATTGAATTAGTGTTTCTTTTTATTTCCTGACACTAGTAATCAAAATTAAAAGAAGCACATATATATGTTTACATGTAAAATTGTAAAATGTAATTATTGAAATAAATTAACTTTTTGAGGACATTGTAGTTTATTCAAATGCATGAAGGCAGGTTAAATGAATGCCACTATGACATGCTTCCATGTTTTTGGTAACTATGAAATGTTGCTTCACTGTGCACAGATAAATCCACAGGAAGTTATCTTGAATATTGTGAGTCACATGACCTGCAGGTGAAAGGATTCTCTCAAGCCAATGACTGTGGTGGGCGAGAGGAGGTGTAATTTGTATGGATTTTCGCTGAATTGTGAAATGAGTAATTGTCGCTGATAAATAAAGCAGTGCAGAGTCTTCCAGCCATTACCTTGCAGAGCAAGCGGAAGGATAAGGAGGAAAAGAGAGCATGAGAAAATGTTAGTAAGCTGTAAAACAAAAATAAGGGAGAGGAAAAAAAGTACTTTATATTTTTGTAAATATCTGTAGATGAGACGCCTTCCTGCATTAGTGGATGTCCAGCTGAGAGCCATTACATGCATTGTTTGTAAATGTGGTTGAGCAGAGGCTTGATGGGAAGATGAAATACTTCTGTTTGAAAGAGTTGTCCTCAGGGTATGTTAGTCACAATGCAGAGGAGAGATTTATGGATGCCAGTAGGATGGGGCTGGGCACATAAATGGGAGGAACATGTGACACAGTTACAAAATGAATGCATATGAATGAGGGATCTTCTTTTTAAAATTGCGTCTGTGTTCTTTAAGTGAGAGGAGCTCCTGAATGGGCGTTTCTGGCCTTATCAGAAAAATAATCTGGATATAAAAATCTTTCTTTACAAGCAGAGGTCTTATGATACAAAAGGAATGTCACAAATATGAGATGAAAGTATAGAAACATTTGCAAACACCTAGGAAACAAAACCTAGAAAAAAAACAAAAACTGAGAGAGAATTTCTAACAGCCGGCGTGGAACAAAGACAAAAATCTCACGAGATAAGAAAGCAAGAAAAATTCAGCAGGCTGAAAAAAATATATATATATATATATACAGAAGACAGAAAGCACAGAGAAGCATATGCCTAGAAAGTCACAGAAAAATAACCCACTTCTCGACAGATAAAATAACTTGCTTCCTGGTGGAGTATTCAAACAGCAGTTTTCACAAATAAAAATATAGGACATTAAATCTAAAAGTTAAGCTGTAACTTCGTTAGTCAGGGCCTGATTTCCCCTTCACATTAATCAGCACATGATTCATGCGTCGGTGTGAAAAACAGCAGTGTGTTTTATTAAAATGGAAGATCAGGTTGAGTAGATATTTACGCTTGACAGTCCAATTCATAAGACAAGTAATGACATAAAAAATGTTAATTAAAAAACATTAAAGACGCAGATGTCCCAGTTATGTTTCCTGACCAGTGACGTGCGGTCAGGGGAGGCAGGTGAGGCAGTGCCTCACCAGCCATCATGGAAAGAAAGAAAATATATAATCATAAAGTAATTTAAATTGTTATATTCATCCGGTGGTTTGTACTAAAAAAATATTTATTTTTCATGTAGCTTCACCAATTTCGATTTTTATTTGTTCAAAATCGCTGAATTTTCTTATTTTCCCATTCAAATGCTTGGAAGCGATGCCGGTGAGGCAGCAGCGAGCTCTGCCTCACCTTGGATTGCGCAACCCCTGGCTCTGCGCTGGCTGCTAAGCGGAGAGAGCATGTTGCTGTACGGCGTCAATAAAATGGTTTAAACAAATTTAATATGTGAACTTATTTCCAATAATTTAGCTTATGTATATAATGTACAGTGCTTTTTGTCACCAACTGTATTTGTGTAACGTGTTTCGTGTAATGAGCGATTATAAACGGCAGAGAACAGGTTCGAGGTGAGGCAGGCAGTTCTCTTGCCTCATGGCAGGGCGCCAAGATCCCAGACGCTCGCCTTGTTCACTCCTCAACTGCCGAGTAAGTGACAGCGAGCTAGGCTAAACGATTCGGGAAGCAAGTCAAGTGCAGCGATAGATTATAATAGAGATAGTGATTTTTTTCCCTCTCGCTTATCCCGACTTTCGACATGGATGACTACATTACAACACTAAAAAAGTTTTCTCAAGTGGACTTTCAATCGAAGCAGGAGATAATATGTGTGTTTTGTGAGCGACAGTTTGTATGTGTAAGGATGCAGAAGTGAAACATAACCTGTAAACTGCTGTCAATCTATGCATCTATTTGCAAATCTGATTCTGATGACGTCAGTGCCTCACCAGCTATGAACCTCACCGCACGTCACTGTTCCTGACCAATATCTGTAATATAAAATGTTTGTGGCTTGAATGGCATCCTGGATGAGCTCTTACTTGCATGTTGAACCATTTAAATGGGAGGCCTCATGTGGTGTACACGTTGTATGAAATTGGCAATGTACACAGCAGGTGGCTGATGACTCTAAAGTTTCTCATTCACAGCTTATGATTCGCTGAAATAAATGAAATGGTACTTTAAGTCACATTTGACCCTCTGGTTACAAATTTTAAATATTCAAAGTGAAACAATCTGCAAATACTGAATCTTAAAGATATGGCTTGTTGTTTATTCAATTTGAAATAATAGTTTTGTTTTGGTTTCTTAGCAGCAGAGTCAGCTTTTTTTCCTGTTCAACTCTCCAAGATGTTTGGAAAATAATACCTGTTTCTACAGAGAAAAAAATATTCCCTAAAATCAAGGTTTAAAATAAACTTTTATTATATGTTATTAAAGTGTTTTCTTTGACTGGAAACGATAAAACTTTGACTGGTCCAGTGGCTTTGAAGCCTTCCAACTGCCTACCTCATCTCCAAACATAAGGCAGATCTTATGCTTAAGCAAAAATACCAGGGGAAATATGAAAAGGCTGACCAGCAATTGTAAGAACGGTTCAACTGCTTTAAGATCTTTAAATATTTTTAGTCTTTTGAGAGATTCCAGGCTCTTTTTCGCTCAGGAACAAACTTCATGATCAAAGAAAAATATTTTTAATAGCTTTTTGGGCTAACTGTAAATAGTAATATCAATAAACTTGTGCTTTTGCTTCTTTGCAAAATGGTTTGTGCAACCATGGGCAGAAAGCAATGCTGCACACATACACACACAAAAACCTAAATAAAACACAGATACTAGTGCAAAGTAATTTAAGTTGCACCATGATGTTACAGGGCTTTATAAAAAAATGGCAGAGTTAAAGCCAAACTTTGCATGTTAAGGCTGATGTTTTATTAGGGAAACTATCTGTAATTATCTGATGACTTTGATCTTGTAATAACCATTATGTTCTATGAAAGATAAAGTATTTTGTCAACCAAACAAGAAAGGTCCTCCACAGTTGATGCACTTTTGGATAAAAGCTAGAATCTTGAAAAGAATCAAAGATATCATGAATCATTGAAAACATAAATTTAATGTAGTTTTATTAAAAGGTTAAAATGAAATCTTGGTGAAATTTTCAAGAAACTATTTTTAATAATTAGCATTACCATATTATTTATGATTTGAGTTGCTGTTGTCTATTAATTTCTACTTTAAGTCTGTCTTCCCACAAGTCACTAAAACACAGATTGCTCCTGCTGGTGTTTGTAAGAATGCTTTGTTCCTACAGCTGTGTCAGACTGTGTGGCTGAGCCAGCCTGCTCTGGAAACCTTGAAGCCAGCTTTCTGCTGTATTCTGCTGTATTTAATTTTTTTTCCGTTTCTTTCCCCTCAAGATTTTTCCTTTGCTCCAGCTGTGGTTCCTGTTCTGAACAGTATGTACCACCGCCTGCAGCTGATGTAGCTAGTCCACATAGACATATGCTGGTATAGAGATAGACCAGGTTGTAGGCGTGCTGTTCTTGTAGTGTAGAGCCGGTCATAGCCTGAGCAACAGCTTGTCCTTTAAGGCTGTACTAATAAAATCTCCAAGATGAACTCCTGTTTCTAACTGTTCAGAAAAAAGCAACAAAAAGGTTAGGGACCAACAGCAATTGTTGTGACTTAATATAAGAGATCCTGATTTACTGATCAGACTTTGCTGTAGTTGCTGCCTAAAAGCTTGACTTAACACAGGTGTCCCACTTGTTCTAACAACTCTGACTTAATACAGCTTATAGTGCTCCCTTGTTGAGTGTGCTGCCTTGGAGTATTGCAGTAGAAATTTGAGGCTTCATTTTCATTGCAGTGATCTACTGTGAACAATTTTACTCGTTTTCTGAAAGTCAGAAAACTTCCAATCTCCCACCGATATTCATATGATCACATTTTTCTTAGACACAGAGTAATTTCAACGTGACCTCATATCTGTGCTTGGTGAGCGGAGTCAGGAAATGTCTGTTTTGCTTAATGCAGGGCGAAGACCAGATGCGATGCTCTCTTCTGATCTGTAAATCTGCTCTTCATGAGTGTAAATCCATCTTTTCTCAATTACGTTTGAGGGCTAGACTTAGCTTTTGAACTGTCTTCTTGAAGGGATCCTGCGAGATGCGCTGGTCTCAAGCTATGGGGGATCCTGTTTTCCTCCACTAATCCTCTTTTCCTGCCATCTCTCTCCTTTTCTCTGCGCCTCTCTCGTTTCCATTCCTCCTCCTGTTTCTTCTCTGCTTTATCAGTTTTGCCGCTGTTCAACATAAGCTCTTATGTGAGTGACACCTTTGCCAAAATCAGCTGGTCTGCTGGAGAAAAGCAGGATGACTCTCGGCTTTATTTGGCTTATGTGAATAACTGTAAGCTACTTTTCCTGTCCCAGCCTTTGGTAAACATTGATAGGAGGCTCATGGCATATCATATGTAGGTATACTTAGCAACTAAATATATGTATATGTTTTGACTTTACTCCTTTCCATAGCTATTTCCAAATGTGTTCTAGATATATTCAAATTAAGGCGGAGTCATTGTTGACAAAGATTTCCTCCCAGGAAGGCATTAAAAAAACAAGTGACAAAGGTGAGGGGAGGAATACAAAGAAGCATTATTAGCCTCTTTCACAAAACATTTCAAATCGAGACTCAGCTGCAAATCAAAGGAGTACATGTTTCTTTCTCAGCATGTATACGTTACACAAAATACTTTCTACAAGTTAAAACAGAAAGAGATTTGACTACTAGAGACACAAATAATGAGGTGATCACCTGCTTCCAAACATGACGAACGTTTATAAAATTATCATCCTGAAATACTGATCGTTTTAAGCTGCTGGAAGTCTGCTTTGGTCTTTGAACTGCTAACAGTTAGCCTAATCCTCTGATCAATTCATCTGTATTTCTTCTAAGAGAGCTTAGATATTATTCACTTGTCATGTTTCAACAAAATATATTTTAAAAAATAGCTAAACTCTCCATTTAATGTGAAAACACACTAGGAAATAGTCTGTAATCTGAAACTTATCAATTCTTGTTATTTGCATATAAGAAGTCACTAGGCTGTTATAGTTAGTGGTGCTCAGCTTCCAGATGGCTGCTTGGTCTACAGAATTATAAAGAAATAATAGTAGAGGCATAATTTTACATGTCACATGCTTCAGTTTTCTTTCTTCTATAGAAAGGAAGATATCTGACATTTAGTATATTTCATGCCTCGTGGTCACCATTTCCCTAGTTGCATTTCACTCCACATTTCCTGTGGTTCTGTGATCGCTGCTTCATTTATCATCAGCTCACATGTCCATAGGGTATCGGTGGATTGGTGGGAGATTCATAAATAATCACAGGCAGATTAAAGAGGAGTATTTTGCAGCTGTCTGAACTGTTTAGTTAAAAAAAAGTTGTTCTCATGCTTTCTGCACTTAAATGACAACATCGCCAGACATAAAGCCAGACGTAAGCCTGGAATCAATGAGCTCTGCGGCTCATTGACTCCTTTGAATGTAATGCAATGGTTGATTTTGTCTTTGTTTTGCCTTTTTACTGTTTAATACTCTATCAGAAGTGACAGCCTAATATAGATGAAGGGAATGTGAGTTTAATGCAGTGTGAAAGGATCCTCGCAAACCCAAGTGAGCCACGCTTATGCTTAAAGACGAAGGTTTTAGAGAATTATTCAAACAAATCAATGTGATCGAAAGATTGTTGATCTCTGTATCTCTTTGCTCTTTTTTGCTAGCAGAAAAAATCGGAACGGAAGCCAGCACTTCAACTCAGCGCTGGTTCATCGGGACTCTGTGTGCGGCGGCATTACTCACCCTTCTGGCAGTGATCGTGTGCTTTGTGATGAAAACCAAGGGTGGCAAATATGCAGGTATGCAGCCAAGAATAACTGATCAAGGTCCGTTATCCTTGATCAGAAAAGGATCCCCTCATCATTTTGTTCAGGAAAGTAAATCAAAAATTCTGCAGAAAGAAATTTCAGTCTGCTTTAGGGAGTTGTTCAGTCCTTCTCCAGCTCTGTTTGGAAATACTTGCTATTCAGTGCCTTGGAAAAGTCTTAATACTCCATTGAAGGTGTTTTTTTTGTTGTTGTTGTTTTTTATTTTACCTTTTGTCACTTTACTACCACAAACTTCCAAAATTATGAAATAGAAAAAAATATATATTCAATTGTTTTCAAAATACTTTACAAAAAAACATTTCAAAGGTGTGACATTGGTTGGTATTCAGTTCCTTTTATTTGTTCATAATGCAACCAGTTGCCTTAAGAAGTGATTTTTGTCAGTCTGTTTGTAATTTAATCTCAATATGTTCTGTAAAGTCATTAAGAAGTTTAAATTGGTGTTAGAAAATAAATAATAGCCTTACTCTAGTTCAGCGCATGTGGCAAGAGTTAGAAAAATTAAACTTTTCTGATTTTTATATTAAAACATTTAAAACACATGCCATTTTCCTCCACTCAACAATAATTGAGAAGTAGTAAATAACACAAATATACAGACCTTTGTAGTTGTTAGGTGAAAAAAAAAAGGTTTTAATACTTTTACAAGGCACTGTTAGTGCATCACCCTTTGTCCCAGCAGTTCCAAGCCCAGGATCATCTACATGCATCTGCTGTAGTTTACTTGTAAATTGAACACTGGAAGTTTTCACGACACTTGTTAGTTCTGCTTGACAAAAATGATTGCACTTTTTGTCCGGCATGGGAAGTGAGAATGAGCAGTTTTTGTTCCCCTGTTTCCTAACCCTCACCTATGCAATCTTCTGTGGCTCTTTCCTTGTACCCTTTTTCCTGCTCTGTATCAAAGCCAGTTTCCATCTCACAGCATTTTGTCCCTGTAAACTGTCTCTTTCACATTCCAACCTTCGTTCCCTACTTCTTCCCCACTATGGCTACTATGCTTCTTTGCCTGAAGTGGTGTTTGACAAGAAGCACTGAATATTTCATCAGCTTCGTTGGATTGCCCCTTTGTCCATCTAGCTCTTTTCACAAAACTCCCTTCTTTTGTCTGCCTCAAAAGCAACTTTTATTTTCAGAGGGTGTTTACACAAGGGGCAGACAGCACTTGGTGCACACATGCTAAAGAGATGCTCTACATGTTGACTTGACGTAATGTGGACACGTGTCAATAGATCTTTGAACAGTTAAAAACATGTCTGGTCTGACTCCAAGTGTAACCCAAGTTCTACATTTATTTTGTTTCTCTTAGCAAAATGTTAAAAATGCACAATGCTCTGCATACATTGTAGAGTATCTTGTATGTGTGTTGCACTAATTATGAACATCATTCACTCTGATTATAAAAGTGAAACGGCAACTGTCTGTTTTCCTTCCCTCTTTCAGTAAAAGAGAAGGAAGATCTCTTTCCCGATGCTGAGTCACACGCAATGAACGACGAGCCCTATAAATACAGGTGAGCTGCATGAAGTTAATTAACCTCATTGACATTGCTTTATGTTCTGGCAACAGTTGGCAGCTTTAAATAACCTCAAATGTGAATATGATAAATAAGTACTCACAAATTACAGATATGCTCTTTTCCCCTTCCCGTCCTAAAAGCAAACCTCGCACTCATGACGTTTACCAGGATCAACCTGAAAGCCAGTGCACTCATCATTTAATGGGCTAGGTAACCACAAAGTGTGCTTAAGAGTAGTGGATGACCCTCGGCTTAAGCTTTGTTTCCTTTTAGCTGGAATTATGTGTTTTCACTCAGTAGTTAGATTTGGGTTGTGTGCGTGTTCATGCGTTTCAGACCTTGTGACCCGTGTTATGCTTGTAGGCTATTTTAATGTGTGTGTGTGTGTATTTGGCATTTTTTCGAGGTTCTTAGGTACAGCATATATATAGAAACACAGACTTTTCTTTTTTTCTTTTTTCCCCTCATAACATGAACAATTTCAACCAAACAGGTAAACACAGCAAAATTGATCAGACGTAAAACAAATGTTCATAAAGTTCGGGCATGTGGGGTCGATTCTGTCCACTATCGGTTTCCATATCTTGATAAATCCCTTGTTGTCATCCTGTTCAGTGTAAGTTAGTTTTTCCAATTAGTTAATTCTTAAAAGCTCCTTGTACCAGTGACTCAATGTGATGATATATTTAAAAAATTTTAATGAGCTTACAGATGTGCAGCTGTCCTTAAACAATTAGTCAAATTGATTCTGCTGCTGGTATTTGAAAAATTTATGTAATTTGACAGAAACTGATTTTTTTTACATAGATGAAGCTCATTTAATACACATTTTATTTTTTTAGTAGTTGAAAAGATTACTGCGATAATCTTGAAAAGATGCACAAAAAGGTAATAGCTCCACATATCTATTAGAGAATATGAAAACTGTCTTTATTTTTTTTATTATTCATACTATTTCAGTATAGTTTTTGCACAGGATGGTATTAACGTCTAATCACAGAATATATTAAGTAAAGATGCAGTCAAGCTCAAAGGCATTCATACCACTGACGTGTATAGATATGAAATTTTTATTTTACGTAGATGCTTGCTTCTGAAATGAGAAATGCATTTCTCAAAAGATGACAAAAAAAATGTAAACGTCTGTCTGTCTGAGTTCAGTACATGCATAAGGAGAAAATATTTTAAAATAAATCTTATTAAATATTTGGTCTGATACTAACTCAGTATCTGGCAAACTGACACTGAGTTAGTTTAGTTTGACTACCCAGAGCACTAATTGTCTCACTTCCAGAAAGAAAAAAACACAGTTGGTCAAAACTCTTTGTGTACCACATTTAATCCGCCGTCATGTGACAAGAATTATTGATTTAATGGGTAAAATCTGCCTACTTTTTTATTCTGCAGATGAGTTTTGGCTCTCGGTTAGAAGCAATACATACTCAGTTCTGTGGTCTGCAAATGTGTTTCTAATAA
Source organism: Gambusia affinis (assembly GCF_019740435.1). Taxonomy (NCBI): domain Eukaryota; kingdom Metazoa; phylum Chordata; class Actinopteri; order Cyprinodontiformes; family Poeciliidae; genus Gambusia; species Gambusia affinis. Next base: position 9,600,742 of record NC_057868.1, read on the forward strand.
CAGCGAGTTTGCGTCAACTCTCAGAACCCCCTGAGTGCAAATTAGCATGTGCACCTGCAAATCCTGATTGGAACCAGAGCAAATTAATACCAGGAACTTATGGAGAATCATTTGAAATGAGTCAGGCTTCTTAATCACTTTTCCATTGTGCTCAAAACCCAGATGTTAGGAGACGCTAATATGATTTTGACTGATGTTTTTTTTTTTTTTTTTTAGCTCATACTCTTGTTGTTCACAATAACATTCATGAGAAGTTGCTTAGAATTGCATGAGAATAAATATGACAAAATTTACCTGATTCAAAATCAATAAAATACATAAAATGCTTAGTGCCTTACTAAATGAATATATATTGAAATAAGATGAACACTTTCATGCTGTAAATAAACTAGCATTAGTAAGCCATTTTAAATATGTAAACAATAATAGCAATTGCAGGAGCTTGTACATTTGATTTAGTCAAGGGGCAATTTTTTTTTTTACTTACACACACATGAACCATTTTTACCAAGTAGATAACTTTTGATTCCAATTTGTTCCAGTGAATATCACTCAATGCAACTGTCCATCACACTGTGCACAGTCTTATTTGAAAAAGATCTTTAAAACTGTTCATCTCATGTTATGTTGGCCTCTGACACGAAATCCAAATCAATCAAAATTTGTGGTGGCAACGTGACAAAATGTGAAAAGGTTTCATGTCAATACCTTGGGTTTGAAGACGCGTCTCTCGAAGTGTGATACCGGACGAAAACAAGCCTCTACACGCTCAACACACAAAAGAAGCCACATCATTTGTTAGTGACTGTGTGCAGATTTTTGTCTCCAACAAACTGCTTAGAATGCTCCTCATGGTTGGTTTCATGAGGCTGTTTGCTGTCCCGTCCCCCCAGAGTGCCCTTAGCTTTTCTGTGATGTTGTTTGGCTGCCTTCAGAGCTGGTTTCAGGGCTCTCGTATGCCCTTTGAATCTCTGAAGGCAATAGACCACCCACTGGTATCCCATGTGTCTGGCTAGCTGACAAGTGGTAATTATGCTTCTGATGCTTTCTCTTTTGAGACCGCCATCTATGCCTTTTGCCCCTCCGTCCTCTGCAAGAACAGCAGGTGTTATGGTTGCGCCCGGTTATTTGACTCATATAATTGTTTTTTTTGTTTTTTTTTACCCTCACCTTTGAATAAATATTTTTCTACTTAATGTGCAATTAGGGGGAGAAAAAAAAAGTAGTACATGTGCGGAAATGTTTTTCTTGATGCTTTCTATGTACAACTTTAATAAAAAAAAAAAATAATTTAAACGCAAGACAAAGAAAATGCATCTGAGTGTCTCCATGAATCCAAATTGGATCGATATTTATCACAGGCAAGACATAAAGGATCACTTTATGTCTGGCGATGTTAATCTGGTGCCTCCCTTTTTTGCTGTTTGTGAAACAACTTTTGTACTGAAACAGGAGCAGGATACACCAAATAGAGGCTCTTGAGTAAGCTGGGGCTCAACTGCTCTCAGCCCCATTTTATCGCAGTATTCAAAGTCACTGTGGGCGGGCGGCTGCAGCAGTGGCATTTCTCCTCTCTTAGATAACAGCCACTTATCTTCGGCGCTCTGGAGACGTCGGAGAAAGAAGGTTTGATAAGGAAAAGCCTGGGAAAAAGAAGGTTGTAATGTGGACCTTATGTGGCTTGCATCATAAACGGCTTCGCAAAGTGGCCGAGATAAGATTGGTTATTAAAAGTCACTGTGAAGGAGACTCAAAATATAATCTTTGTCTTCGGCTCGGCTCTTGTGCTAGAAACCCCGCTCGCAATTTTGTGCTTCTCTTCGACTCAGGTGTCAACCACAATATGCTTCAGTAAGCACTATCATGTATGAAACACCGGAGATTTTGTGAGCGTCAGGGCTTTGTGTTGTGAATACAAAATCAAAGTGGAAGGGAGGTGTTACTAAAATTGATAGTTTAGGCAAAGAAGGAAGAATGTCAGTGCTTTGAGGTGACCCTGTGATTTAAAGACAAACACCTGTGAGTTGGCCACTCGCCCTGCGTTAAATTGGCATCTAATCTCCTTGTGCACGAGCCCCGGGAATACCAGGAATGACAGGCTGTTTGTCTGGGTTTGCATACGCACCACTTCTCCCCCCCCCCCCAGCTCACCCCTTCTGCCTTCCACCAACTCAGTCGTCTTCTCCTCCACCACAGACACAAACCTTCCACTTGGCATCTTTCTCACTGCAGTCTGGCAATTTCCATCGCTGACTCTAAAGAGATTTGAAATTGCCTTTGGTCTTGGAGCTTTGGCAATTAGCAATTAGTGAAGTGATTGTAGACAGCTCTCCCTGCCCCTCCCATCCCCCCACATGCTTTCCTTCCTGCTGTGCGTCTTCCTCCGCCTTCTGCATGTAGTTATATACTGTATTTTGTTGTTCGTTAGTGGGCTGGTGTGGCTTCGCATTCGGTGCTGCTAATGCAAAATGTTTTCTTGGGTTTCTCCGTCTAGTTTCCATATTTAATGAAACCCCTGGTAGAGATGTGTGAAAAGGCTTAACATAAGTTTGCTGTGCCATAGTCTCACATTGAATCCTTTTCTTATTCAACCTTTAATTTGAGCACATTTATTCAGCGCTTTAAAAGTTTTTAACCAAAATCATCATTGATACACAAATTGACACAACTGCTGACAGTGCTTTGTTAGCCTTTTGTTTACTTTTTTCCTTTTGTTGGAGTTGTTAGTTATGCCACTTATTAAACAGGATTCTTTGCAAATTTCTTTCCCAATGTGCAATTTTTATTTAAATGCATTTAAATTTAAATACATTGTACAATTAGAGATTACACTATTGTCATAAAAGATTAATTTATTCTAATAACTTTGGTTTTTCAAGTTTTTAGCAAAGGCGCCAATAAATAAGAATAGTGTCTAAGATTATGTCATAAACATGAGATTTAATTTTTTTTTTTTTTGTCATTGTATGCTTGATTTGAGATGTTCTGGCTTTTTCAATGCGACACTGACCCCGACCCGCCTTCTTTTGTCACCGATGACAGTGGCAGTGACACAAAACGACTGAAGAAACCCATCTTGGGTTCCACAGACGACACGGGTGAGGACAAAATCAGCAGAGATAGCTTGGTCGATTACTCCGATGGAGAAGGAGAATTCAGCGAGGATGGCTCATTCATTGGAGAATATGCCGGACCCAGGTACCGGGATTCCATCAGTGAGCCCAGCGGAGCCAGTGGACCCAGCACTGCCACTGTGTAAAGCCAGTATCCACCATCAAACAGTCTCCGTCAGTTCCTGTGACGAAAACATTTTCATTTCTGATTGTACTACTTTAAACCTAGTCTGATTGACAAAACATGGTAGAATAAATTATTCTCAGGTATTAACTGTTTTACTGTTGGGAGAGTTTTTGTCCATGTTTTGTTTTAAAGAAAGTGGATATTTCTGGGTTCTCTCCGGGTTCTCCGGCTTCCTCCCACAGTACAAAAACATGACTGTCAGGTTAATTGGTCTCTCTAAATTCTCCCTAGGTTTGAGTGTGTGTGTGTGTGAATGGTTGTGTGTCCTGTATGTTTCTGTGTTGCCCTGCGGCAGACTGGCGACCTGTCCAGGGTGAACCGCCTCTCGCCCGGAACGTAGCTGGAGATAAACACCAGCAACCCTCCAGACCCCATTAGGGACAAGGGTGAACAGAAAATGGATGGATGGATGGATGGATGGATGGATGGATATTTCTGGTGTAAACATAGGTGTGATGTCACATATGACTATGTACATACTGTAATAGAAAAAAATGAGCTATATTTTATTAGAGTGATTTAAGTTTGACATCGACAATATTGCTTTTATACCAACCTATATTACACTGGTTTTTTTTGTTGTTTTTTTTACAACTTTATACTGTCTTGGGAAAAAAAAGGGTCATAAAAGGTTTTCAGTAAAGTAAAAAATAAATAAATAAAAATGTTAACATTTTTGTATTTTTATACAGAATGTGTTCTTGTATTGCCATAAATGCTCCTCTTTCCCTTCATTTTCATCCCTTTTCAGCACATTTGAAATGTAATTTTTATATCCACGATGTGCAATTTTCCACAGTCAAAATATTGCATTTTTAACAAACGGGACACAGAAATATGTGAACTCAAAAATAAAGTTATTTCTCCAAGCCAAAGCCTATTTTTTGAATTTCATTATACCAGCTTGTGAAAAAGAGGATGTACATAGATATAGCAGCCACTTTACTGACTACACATTTCTTGCTGCGGCTTGTACCAAATCTGTCTTCAAGATGAACTTAATTATATTCAACAAAGTTTCAGAAATGTTCCTCAAAACCTTGGTGATCATACTGATTAAATTGTTTTATAAATCTCTTATTGTCCAGGTTTGGTAAAATTGAACTTACTTTAGTTTGTGTAGCTTTCTACTGCCATTGACCACCTGCTTTGAAATTCCACTTGACCATTCACACACTGTACACCTTAGGTGGTTGCAATAAGTGGCTATTTGAGCAACTTCTTTTTGCTCAAATAACTTTTTTGGGTTCGACTAGGCTGGCATATAGGAGCTATTTCTGTCAAAACAGCTGCCACTCACTGAAGAGTCATGGTTGTGCATAAAAATTTTAACACTCGGACCGGTCTGTCTGGAACCAACTGCCTTCAAAGTCAATTCAATGCCATTCCCTCCAGATTTTGATCCACTCTATACTTCAAGTTGTACTTCCCAAAACTGGCTGAATTCAAGTGCGGTTAAAGGAAATGTTCAGGGAATTTGTCAAGGTTAAATGATGAACAAGACTTTGATTTTTTTTTACCATACCAACTATGATTTTGCAGCACTTTTTCTGAATCCTACTTAGAATCCGTCTGGATGGGAAGGATTCTGTTTTTCTGACTTTATTGTGCAGAGCGTGGCAGGATGAATCAGATACTGTGTTTTATCTCTTCGCTATTTAATGGATTTCTTTTCAAATTGCCTCTTGTTCGCATATTCAAAGCGCTCAGTTTCATGTTCAAAGCTCTTTTCACATATTGTGAGCAAAAATATCCTTCTCTACCAACCTGTGTCAAACAAATAAAGTAAGATTATGGACAAAAACAATTTGCTCTTATACAATATAATGATCCAGTTACAAATTTTTTCTCGCATCTCTGCCTTGTATGGAGGTGATGTTTAATGTTTGATGGTACGGTGTGGCGTTTTATTCAAACCATATTGAGGCCATTCGTGAGACTGAATGAAACACACAAAACAGGAAATCAATGAGAGGACAGCAGTGGGTTCCAGCTGCAACACTTCACTGGTGAGAGGCTCATTTATGTGTCGTCTGGATTCACCAGATAACTCTTTGAATTTCAAGGACTATTTAGAAGTACAAGACTGCTTTTAAGTAAATCACATCAAATTATTTTGATATTTCAGAAAGAGGCTACTTGGCTTTTAGAAGCACATGCCAGACATACTTAAAAAGCAAATTGCATTTACAGTGTCCTCCAGGTTTATCAGCACCCTAAGAAGTGATGTTTGAGAAGCCTTGGAATAATTTCATTATTCAGATCATTTCTTAATCTAACAAGATAACATGTTTTTATTTCCTTTGCGAAGAGAAGGACAGTTTGTGTGCTGCCTGTCTGACAGTCCATCCTGAAATAACAGTACATTTATTCAGTGAGGCAAAAATCACGCAAATGAGATCAAAATTGAACTCTTTGGCCAACATGCAAAATGAAATGTGTGAGGAAAAAACTAAGAGTGTATTATCACACTGGACAAACTCCCAGTGTGAAACTCAGTGGTGGCACCATCATGCTTAAGGAAGGCTTTTCTTCAGCTGAGAGGGGAATATGTCCAGACTCGGTGGTATGATGGGCAGAGCTGATAGAAGATTATGGTTGGAGCATGATAAGATAGATAAAAGTTCAAAGAGCAGAAAGCAGTGGATTTAAATACTGGACAGAAGCCTTGCAATCCCTGATTAATACAAGAAATGGACAAAATGGGGAAACTCTTTAGTTCAAACCTAAAATAACAAGGATAGTTAGGTAGAGAAGTTTTTCACTCTGGAACTACAGTCAGTCTGTCTTTTTATTTTTTTCACGCCAGATCCAATGCATGGCTCCAATTATTTAAAACCCAACTGAACATGTTTTTCTTTCCTTTGCTTAGAGAAGGAAAGTTTGTGTGCTGCCTGTCTGACAGTCCATCCTGAATGGATGAGGTTGGTGTGGGAGAAGGATCAATTAGAGACTACAAACTACAGCTACTTGTGAAAGAATGGCCACAAATTCTTATCAACACACTCCCAGACCTTGTAGACATCCTGTCCAAATGAATTAAAGCTGTTGTAGCTTCAGGGTTTGCCTACATAATATTTATTACAGTGGATTAAACATGGTATGTCACTCCAGTACATATGTGATGGCAGATGAGTGAGTTTATGTACGTTGTTGTTGCACATCTTGCTAGTATATTTTCTTTTATCACCAACAACATATTCATTCAGAAGGGAGCAGTATGTAATGTTTTTCTGTTTAGTAATCTTCAGTACAAATGCAATAGTTTTTTGGTTCTTACACCAGAGGTTAAAATAAAAAACTGACAATTGTTTCCACTTCTGCCTAAGATATTTACATCTCTATTACGACACTACTTTTAGTATGAAAAAATAATTTTTATATTATCGTATCAGTATATCGTATATAGTATCAGTAACAGAAACAGAAACAATAACTCACCTTTTCACACGACGTTTTAAGAAGTTTGTTGTGCAGTTTATGATAAAAAAAACCCCATATTTGTACAAAACAATGCATTCATTTTTTTTTTTGGGGGGTCATATGTGCGGCTAAACTCTCATTGGCTTTACAAACAGAAGCACAACTAGAATGATAGATTTTGCTCCTTAGTTTCCAGCTATTTGTTGTCTGAATGAAGTTTTGCAGCTTTTCTTTCCCCTGAATCTGTTTTGTATTCTAAAAACACCTCAAAGCCTCCTCTAGTTTCCTCTAAAACAGCTGCTCAGCTCAACCATCACCTGAACCTCAACATGGTATAGAGACGTTAAAAGCTCGTAGGGCCTTGAGGCAACATAATGGTCATTTAAAGAGATGATCCCTGTATTGTCAGGGATTATGCCCTCATCCGGTTTAAAGTTGCTTTCTCTGCACAGTGTTAAATCCTCTAAGCAACATAATTAATTTCCTTCTGTCCCTCCCCATGCTCTCCTTCTATTTCTCTCAATTACATCTATTTGGAGGACATATAAAGTTGACTATTTTGGAGGTCAGCTCTCAGAACAATCACCAGGCCATTAGCCGTATCCAGCAGAACGGCCCTGCTTGCTGCGTTTCCTCCGCTCATGTCATCATGCCAGACGGCGCAACAAAAACACATCTTAAATCTGAGCGCAATCAATCCCTTCCATTCGATGCGATTGGAGCTGATATTTAGGCCAAGTGCCCTGGAAATTGCCTGGTGGGAGGAAATCGATAACATGCCCACACACGCTGGGAGCTCGCGTCAGCTCTGGATAAATTTTTAAAGAAACTGAGGCTACAAGGGCTGGACGCTGTGCAGGCACACCGGGGGAGGTCTGGAGTTTTCTCAGGGTGCCACACACTGCGTTTACACCCCAGAGAGGTGGATGGTAACAACTCTGGCCATGAAGATCTCATCAATATTAAACATCCTTGGGTTCACAGAGAGGGGAATTGTGACAGGTGTGTCTGGAGGTATGCTCTTCAGGAAATCCCTCTCCTCCTTCGCCGTTTCAAAGTCTTGCTTTTGAGCAGCTTTTTGCTGACGAACCCGAGATAAACAAACATTGTCTTATTTAGCCCTTTAAATATTTCAGCGTTTGACCAGTCTGCAAATGTCTCGCTGGTAAAAAGGGGTGAGGAGCAGGTGAAAAAGGGAGGGCTGAGAATTAAACTGTGCGTAAGCAAGTTTTAAGTTAAAATATGTTCTAGCAGCTGTAAAAAGCAACTTAAGATGCTAACATCCAAGTAGTTACTTTTCTTAAAATCCATTTTATACTGTAGAAATGAATATGCATTTATCTTGTTCTCTGGGGCAATTTGGTTTAGAAAAAAATTGGCGGTGAGTTATACTTATGTTGCTATTGTTGCAAAACACCAAAATATATTTTCAGAAAAGTATTTCCAGGTGTCAAATATGTCCAAACCTGTCAAAAAAGAATGTGCTTTTGATGCCAAGGGTAGTTGCAAAAGGTTAAAACACTCCCACAAAAATATCTTCACCAATCAAATGGCATCTTTTATGGAGGAATTTAAAGGTCGCTAAACTTATGGAATATATAAATAAAGAAATTATACACAGGAATCAGATTGCTTCTGCTCATAGACAGAAATGGGAAGAGATTTAATGCAGAAACCCAAAACATCACATTTGCATCGTTACAGAAATCCAAAATCTCTTTACTTTTGCTTCAGACACCAGTTTTTTATGGAGTCTCAGCTCGACTTTGCGTATTGGGATGTGTTACACTGGATGCGTATTTGGAAGTTCACAGAATTAGGGGTTGACCTCCTGGAATCAAATCTGCTCCATCAGAAGAACAATTAGCCTGATCTTCCTTGCACAAGAGCTTAAAAATAACATTTTTCCTCTCTTTAGTGATTGGTATTCTTCATCTCTCCAAATCTGAATTCCTTCCTGACTTCTAGGTCAGACTGACCCAGTCCATTGGACACAGTAAATGTTTTTTAGATAAAAACATACCTTAATGCGAACCCACCAAACAACCTCATTTTTAACTATTAACATAATTTTCTACACTCTCTACCTGATACAATTTCCCCACAGTTACATAAAGTATTACTCTTTCATTGAGGGAGGAGTCCACACTTATTTATTCATATTTTCCTAGGTTAAGGAAGAACAAATCTCTGTGCAATGTCAAACACTAGAAATAGAAAGAAAAACAGAAAAAGAAAGTCCAAATCATGAGAAAATTCCAAAAATACATGGACAGGAGAAGAACCAATCTGGTTAATTTGCCTCCCACTGAAGTGGGAGCGTCTGGGTGAAGAGACCAGGGAACAGAGACAGAGGAAAAACTCACAAAATAAATCAAAGAACAGAAACACACCGATACCAGAAACCAGAGAACGGCACACAAACAAAGCATGATTCAATTCAAACAAAGGCTCAACAGGGGACGTCAGAAACAGGGTGGAAAGAAAACAGGAAGTAGCGATAACCCAAACCAGGAAGGACCAAACAAATAATAAAATAGACAGGAAACTACAGCTGAAAGGCAAAATGGAAGAAACTTAATTACATGACATGATAAAGTCTAACATAATGCTACACCGATTTGTTGAGGCAAAAACAAACGAACTCTAACCAAATATATTGTGTGACGTGTTTATCCTTAAAGGTTTTGGCCTGTCTGTTGTCTACATTGTGCGCAACAATGTTTACAGGCAATATTTGTATGGAGTGTATGGTACATAGATCACCTCAAGGTAGAAATATTACAAGATTCGTCCTATGAGATTTTGTTTCAATATATTTAAGGAGCTCGTCTGCAGGTGGGATCTTCACGTTATCTGCTAATTGAAATATTGATAGAAAACTTTTTTTTTTTCATTGGTGGGAGAGAAAACAAAACTTTCTTTCACTGGCAGGATGTTGTGCTTTAAAAATGGAGATAATTGTACTGCTTTGCAGTCCCTTACCCAAAACGAAGCCCTTTTCCTGAAACTGTCACAAATACATAGTCAGATTAAAATTTCCCAACACATGTTGATTCCATCTTTAAAATAAAAAATAAAAAGCAAAATGAAAAATTTCTCCAGTAAAAGTTGTCCTCACCCCTGGAAATAAAAGAAAAAAACATCCCATTTAGTTTGTGCTCATTTCCCGTTTCTGCTCATTCTCTTTTCATCTCGACATGGTGCAACACAACCCCTCTGCTGAAATTTAATTTGTCTCACCAGAGTTCAAATAGAATAGAATGATTCTGCATACAGAGAATCCTTTTAGAGGGCTATTATTTCCCCCAGTAAACTGTTTTAGATGCAAGCCCAGACACTCTCGAATGCCAGCCAGAGACTGAGTGAAATGTTTGTGTGCATGTGTGCTGCTTTCTGTGGGGGTGTGCGTGCGGGTGGGTGCGTTTGTGTGTGTGTGTGCGAGGGCAGGAGGAAGCAGGGACATTCAGCTGTGACAGAAACTAATGAGACGTGCATCTGTAATATGATTACCAAGTCAGCATGGCTGTGCCACTGAACAGAGGTCTCCTTTGGCCGAGATATCTGCACAAGTCTGCATGCTCTGCCGGTAGGTGAGTGGACAGCAGGTGCAGATAAAGAAGAATCGCGGGTTGCTTTGGTTAAGCTAATGATAATACTTAGAGCAACCCTAAAGAGCTTGAAAAATGATGATATGAGACTATTTGGTGTGTGCATTTCATTAAAGAGTGCTGCTTTTGTGTTAGTTTGAGGTCAACACGTTCTGGGTTTGATCCAACGAAAGATTTAATCGAGACTACTGCTGCAGAATGAGATAAGGGACTTGTAAGTACTGCGTGGATGGAAAATTATTCTCACCTTCGTTACTTAGCTCAGAGCTGTCAAAGCAACTTCGTGGCACCAAACCCAATCTGTACACAAGTGTTTGATCAAACGCGTCACCGCGCAGCAAATGGCATGCCTAACTTGAACAGTTAAAGCAGAAACTGTTTAAATACTCCACCTGCACCCTGGCAGAACTTTGGACTTTTTCTTTTTACTTATTGAGTTGATCAGGATTGTTTTGCTTTTCCTTTGCTCTACAAACATGTTTTTTTTTTTTAAGTATACATTTCACTAGGTTGTGTTCACACAAAATTTGATTTTATTAGTATCTCAACCAGAATCGACAGGCTTAAAACTGTTTTCTTCCTAACTGGGGCCTGTATTAGTGGTTGACACTTGGAAGTTTATTTATTGTGCACTTAATCTAAGATAATCCTGTTGGCAAAAAAAAAGCAACAAATTGCTCCTTTCTTCACACATATAAGATTTTTTTTAATTTCAAACCAGGGAGGGAAAAACAGAAAATGCCCTTCATCTTAGTGGCATTTTACTGCTATTATGTAATTTTGCAGTGCTTACATTAACTACTAGTGCAAATAGAAATCTCACTGTTTCTATTGTTGCTTATTTATTTAAAAAGACATTATACTGGGTAGTTAATCGTGTCATTGAGATAAAAAAAAAAAAAAGTAGTAGTGAAATTGTTTTTATGGTCAATTGATAGGAAAGGTCAGAGTCTTTAAAGGGTTGGAAGTTTGATTGAGAGTGGATAATTAAACTAACATGCAGGGGATTTAAACCAGTAACTTTTTGCCGGAGGCCAGCATTGCTAATTATTGCCACCCCCAACACACACACATGCACACACCATGCAGCCCAGGTAGAAACATATTCTGATATTTCTTTCCTTTTAAAGTTAAAATAATAGGTAGCAGCAGAGGACAAGCTGAGCGGACAGAACTAGTGCACTTCCTGTGCTTCACATGCTAATTAAAAACACTTTTTCTCTTTACTGGTGTTTGTTAATTAGCAAGTGATGAGCAGTTCTGTATATCAAAGAGAAAAGAAAGACACTCTTAACATCAGTTCCTATTTTTCTAAAGTAATTCGTTTTTTGTTTTTTTTTTCTTTTTTCTTTGAGTGTCTTCCTGCGGTGTGTCTGCTGTGAAACATCGTTCCTGAATTATTCATGCAACCTTCATTAAAACACCTCAATTTGCATAACACACAGGGCCGCATAGGAAACATTAGGGCTTTTGATCCTGGTGTACATGTCAAATAATTTAACACAGATATGGACCACCGGGGAGCTGTGGAACATAGGAAGCTCGGAATTTTTAAAAAATGATTAGAAACCTTAGTCAGCTTTGGTTTAAAACTGTGAAATTTACATGCAACGTGGTAAGTGGGTCAATTTCATTCCCTTTGGTGCCACAAACTGAAAAAATATGACGAAGGATTTGTGATTTGTGAAGACATTACAAGACGTTTTATTTGATGCAAGTAACTAGGGTTTGCTCAGCTGCTCAGATGCATCTTGTAATTGTCGCTGTTGCAAACCAATTTAATCACACCCACACGGCTCAGAATCCTTTATATTTTATTCACTTTGGCGGCCTCAATAGGGCTGATGAGGCCGCATTAAAGGGTAAAAGTAGCAAATATTGCAGGCTGAATGCTGCTGTTCCAAGAGAAATGATGAAAATAATATGTGCATAATAGGAAAGGAACCAATATAAGCAGCTAATGGACATGTGAGAATTTGTTGGAGCTGCAGCATATCTACAGCTGAGAGGAATCAGTTCAATTAGCTCAGAAGGCTAATGGAAGCAGCGCTCTACGTAGATGCCCCCCTCCAGATCCAGTGCAGGTGGTTGGAGACAGACGGACTCCGGCTAAAATAACATCACTTTTTGACAATGTCTCCCACCTCAAGCATAAAACTGTCGCTGACCTGGAGAGTTCTTTCTGTGACAGCCTGCTGCATCCCAAACGCACAAAGGAGCGTTAACATAGATGCATCGTCCCAATAGCAGATAGATTGTAAAAATTAAAAAAAAGGAAAAGGTTTCAATATCTGCTGCCATCTGTACAGTTGCGCTATGTTCTTATTCATTTTTAAACATGAGTAAAAATTGTATTGCACATCTGTTTTTCTGCACAGATATACTGTATTGTAAATAGTCTGTTTTATGTATGATCTTGAAAAACTAAGACTCAGTTGCACTTCCCTTGGATTGTGAGTTTGATATTCCTAGTTCCAATAATAATAATAATAATAATAATTTTGTTCTAGCACTTTAAGAACTTTATGTGTGAACCTATAATCTGATGCTGCCATTAGACCTGAATTTCTCTATTTCTTATTCGATGCTGTGTGTAAAGTTACACATTCATTTTTCAAAGTCATATTTTTACCACGTTATTCCTACGAATGCAGGTGTTTTATTGATAGTGAGGAAAGAGACAAAAAATCCCAAAGAAGTATAGATTCTGAAACCCTGATCTAAATATATATGGACCATAAAAAATTTGAATGCAGTCAAATCATGAATATCCATGCATCATCTATACCCTTCACACAATAACACAAAACCACGGCACACACATAAAAGGACCCAGTGATATATTCATTGCGCACTACCCCTTATGTTGACAGGATGAAACTGGACTCCTTGTCAAACTTTACCTCCAGTGTTGGCTTTGATGTCTCTACTTTCCATGATGGAACATTAGATACATTTAGTTTGACTTGTCTGAGCTCATAATACCCAAGTTCATATAACTTTTCACACTCCAGCGACTACAAGCTCCCCAAAGGAGCTGAGTCCTCTGAATCTTTGAGCCTAAATCACCTCATCCCGTTTGCCTACATTACACTCTATCACAAGATCTTCCGCACAGGTTTAAGAAACCTGAATTGTCCTCTATTTTATTCAGAGACATGCCATCAGCCTCAATGCAGGTACCTTCCCTCAATTAGCAGTCAGGCATCCCCCTGCTGGAATCCATCAAGTTCTGCCTACCCCGCTTGTCTGCTCTTCACTCGCCTTAATTCCATATTTTCTGCCCGAGAGAAATCTCTTCTGACACGCGTGATTACAAGAAAGCCTTTCAATGTCCTTTCCCATCATACTTACTCAGCTGTGATGGAGCCTAATTTAGCTCAATGGAAGAAGGAGTGTGAAATTTGTTATAATCTATGTGTCTTTTTCGCTTGTGTGTAGTGGGATATTTGCTTGAGAACGCTACTTTTTTTTTTTTTTCCAGTCAGTCATTCAGATGGTCAATGACTCAGTCATCGTGTTTGGGGAAAGATGGCAAATCAGTGGCACCAAGCTGAGAGCTGTCTCACTCCAATTAAAGGAGGCGGTTTAATCATAAATTTCTGATGGTTCCTTGATAGAGGCAGCAGGTTTTAACCATTAACCAAAGTAGCACTTACTTCGTTTAATGCTGCTCACACATCAGTGTGGTGTTGCACACAGACAATGAACACATTCTTCACTGCTTACACTTCTGTAATGCTGTTTCTATTCTTATATTAAAAAGTAACTAAAGAAGCAGCAATATATTGCTTAGAGCCTTTAATAACGTGATTACAAGAAAGCCTTTCAATGTCCTTTCCCATCATAGAGCCTTTAATATACATTTTCAGCTTTTTTAGGAACAGTATGCTGTGAGATGTATATATGAGATATATATGGTTTTTATTGTAAAGCGTCCTCTCAGGGAGCTTCTTCATTGGGTTTTCTTTGTGATTTTTCTTCACAGGGAGTAGTTTATAACTCCTTAAAAACACAAACAGCAGTAACCACATAGCCCAACTGCTGCGAAGCATCTTATTAATTGTAATAAATTACCAGCTTGCTTACATAAGTAGAATCTGGAGGATTGTGGATCGGCCTTTCCCCCAGTATGCTGAAGACAGTAATGAAGCAGATGAATGAAGATGGTAAATCTCAATGTCAACCTCGCCTTCTCCTTCCCCCACCCCAACACAGCAGGTAGCTCAGCTGTAGTTTTTGGAAAGCATCCACGGTGCACAGAAAATAACACAGGCAAACCATAAAACGACATACATGTGTATCTTGTGATGTTGTTCTTCCATCTGCTTCATAAGGTGGGGGGAAGGCTTTCACACATTTTGATAGAGCTCCACTAGACGTCTCACTTTTAATAAGTTGGTACGATCACGTTAAAAAATTAAAGCAAAAATGGATTTAGCTCATTAAGTGGGACTGAATCCCGTGGTGTTAGGCAAAAGAAGAAGAGGTGGTAAAATGCATATTTTATGAACTGGCACAGCACTTTAAGAGCATCTTTGCACTTTAGTAAAATCAATACAAAAAGCACATTTATTTTAGGCGTGGATTTGCACATCAATAATAACCGTTTTCACACAAGACATCTTAATTCTTTATCGCATTTTTATTGACAATTTTATCATTAGCATGTAGCCTTGTGTTCACGGCTCAACATAACTGCTCCATATTAAGCTAACTGGCAGTTGTTTGTGGAGGGAAAAGTATCGCAAATTGCAAACAAGGTCCACAGGTTTAAACTTATGAGCAAAGTTCAGTTATTTTTAACACCATCACATGGGGAAAAAAAAAAAAAGTGATGTTATATGTTATGATTTTTTCCTTGTCTTTTCCCCTCATGGGTATTTAAGCAAATGCTTCCCCCCAAAATATATGCATTTGCACAGAACCTTTTTTGAGTTTTTAGTGTTTCATATTGATTTATTGTGTATAATTTGTCAAAAATGGTATATGGTTCATTTCAGCGTCAGGGGAAAAATGGTTTTGTTCTTTCAAAGCCGTTAACAGTCATACATTCTGCTTCGGTATCCCTCTCATTGAAATTCAACAACAAATGGTGGGCTTCATTACAATGCAGTTTCCTCAATGCATGCCGTAGAACTAGTATTTTGCACGCATACAGTACAGACCAAAAGTTTGGACACACTTTCTAATTGAATTCAATGAGAAGGTGTGTCCAAACCTTTGGTCTGTACTGTATGTTCATTAAAGGACTTCACATTTTACTTTAACAGAGCAACGCTATTTTTTGTGCAGAGAATTTAGTTCATTTAACTTCACCTTACAGGACTGGATAATTCTGAGAAAACTTTGGATATTTCGCAAAGAAGAGCTGCAGCATTTCTTTCAAAAGTGTCCACTGAGGGTATGCAGAGTGTCTCAGGGTGTTTGTGGACAGTAGAGAAGCAGCTCAGCTTTTTTAGGTGCTATATTGTTCATTTAGGCTTTCGTGTCTCCGCTCACTTTAACTTTGACTCACTCTCCTCCCACTTCACTTTATGCATAAGAATATGAATGGATCGCTCAAACTCCAACCCTTAGAACTGTTGGGCTACACAGTTTTACACAGTTTTATTTGGCTTTGGTTTATTTGTTGCCTTATATTTTCTCTCTTTTTTTTTTTTTTGTTGTTGTTGTTGTTTATGAAGCAAAAGACCCACAGAGAAGCTGCAATTTTGAGCTTTTGTTGATTTTGAGCTCATGTTGTAAATAACTGAGAAAACAACAGAGGTGTATTTACTTTACATGCTTCTGCAAAGTGAATGAGATGAAAAATTTGCAAGATTGAAAAAAAAAAAAAAGAAGAATCTCAATGTGAGTTGATCAAAATTATGTGCAGGATAAATGAATTTTAGTTGCATTTTCGTTTTGTGATTTCATCTACTATAAATCAAAATTAATGTGAAGCCAGACAACAGGAAAGAATAAAACAGATGTCAGGCAATGACATAATCCGTATGCTGATTAGCATATTATGTTAATGAATGAATTAGTTAATACCCCAAAAAATGCTCAAATGTCATGAAAAATGTATTATACTACCCGCCCAGCATGTTTTATTCTATCAGCCTTAACCTGCACTTGATCACAACAAAAGAGGAGTAAGTGACCTCCTGCTGCTGACCCACTCACATTCAGTTAATTGTTAAATCACCTTAAATTATTTGTTCTTGAAGCCGGTGCATATCAGCAAGGATGTTGCAAAACGTTACACTGCTGGTATGAAATATCCAGAAAAGGATGGTTCATCACCCATAAACGTTGATGTTAAAGGAGACCAAAACTGTAGAAAAGGAGACCAAAACTGTAGAAGTATATTAATATATATTTAAAAAATCCCCTTAATGGTTGAAACAAAGAGCCATTGTTACACATTTGAAGCACTAAATTACTTATTGGATAAAGCTTTGATTGGTTAAACTAACAGTTAGTCTGCAGTCACCCTTTCTTTTGCAGAAAGTTTGGGGGGGGGAACACATTTACTAATCAAGACATATGGCTTGAAGAAAAATGTGCTTGTCATAGTGTCACTTATTTAATAAATCCAGAAAGCAGTTTATTTAAGCAAAAATAAGGGTTGCAGCCAGTGCAGACCATAAATAACTCTGACACTAAATCAATTACAATATCTCTTGCTTGCACAGTCGTGGTAGATGGAACAATGAATACCTTAGTACTCTCTTAGTTCTCCTTATTTTCCTATCTTGTTTTATTTTTTTCTTTTAATTCCCTGAAGGTCAACTTAAACTTCAGTCTTTCTTGTTCCAGTTCACAAAAGCATGATCTTCTATCATTCATAGCTGACAGATCATTTTTACGGATAGTGGCGGTTTCTGGATTTGCATAGAAGATCAGCAACAGGAAATAAGTGAGCAAAGTATTGTCCATGTAGGCCAGCCGAATGTTTTACACGATTGCTTATGAAGCTGTGGGGCTATTGGAGTGTGCAGCTTTTACTTGCAGTGCAATAACAAGCTGGGGTTTTTTTCACTTTTTTTTTTTTTTTTTTTAGGCTGACCAAGCAGAGCAACCTATTCAAGTCTTCACTTTGATACCCAGTATTTTTTTTACAGAAGGTCCTCTGGGTTGTGACCCACAGAGGAGAGACAACGCTCATCGACATCAACACGGCCAGCCCATCACACAGCAACTGCATCTTCTAGCATGCATTATTCACAGCATCGAGGGTGATTATTTAAACTTTGAAGCAATCGGAGGGCAGCTGCTGTGCATGTCATATAGTGGCAAGAGAGCAATATTTCAACACTTGAGAAAAACAAATCAGCGAATTTGAGCCAGCTCAAATCAGATGACAAAATATGTGGCAGGGTTCTAGCCAAGCGATCACCCAATGTCAGATATTGCCTTGCCTTATGTTTATTTAAAGATGTCAGCCGTCATGCGAAGTGGCACATTGGAGCAGGCTCTATTTTATTTTTTTTACACTGGGGTCTGCATATTGGGAGTTTTACATTCATTATGGTAATTACCCATGGCAGCCAGTGATGACTCCTGCCTGCTGTGTGTCCACTGAGCTGGCATCATTGAAGGGGCAGGGCCTACTCTCCAAATTACTACACACAGTGTTTCCCTCATAGATTTGTGAATCCATCCTAAAGGCGTTCCCTGTAAACACATCTGTTGTGTGTAGCTTTCTCTCTTCCTTCCCTTCCTTCATACTTTCATTGTCTGGGGTTTTGGCCGTAATGGTGGAGTTCTGTGGCTGACGTGTCAACGTCTCTCCATCGGCACATCAAGACAAACAGAGGGCATTATCAGATGGAGGAAAGACTCCGCATTCAGTCTTTGACTATAAATAACCTCCCAACACATTGACATTCATGAAGTGAAATGGTAGCTTTGAGAAGAAGTGCCACTCTGCACAGCCTGTTTTTATTTTAATTTCACAAATCCAACATCAATGTGTCAAAGTCAGGCAGTCTTTCCTTTCTTCTCCTTATTAAATCATCATGTAAACTGAACAGTACTAATAAAATCTGTTTTTACCTTAGAAGGTTTTCTTGAAACACACATGTACACGCATACAGCATGTTTCAATAATTTTGTTCTCTGTTAATTTACTGGTCCTGCTGATTAGATTTCTATGCAGGGCAGTTTTGTGAGACTTTAGGCTAAGATTTATGTGTTTACTTACCTTTTTTATATAACTGTGTTGATATTTTTGTTGGTAACATTAGGGCTCTGCCATCAAGTTCAGACTTTGACTAGACCACTTCAAAATGTCCTTTTTTTTACCACTTCAGATTTAGACTTTCTGGTGTTCTTTGGATCGTTATCCTATTTCATAACCCGAAGGAGTTGGGCTAAACGTTGATGGTCTAATATTCTCCTTTAGGTTCTTCCCTTTAACAATTAAAAAATTTACTTTAATTATGGGAACTCATCAAGGCATGTAACAACGCAGCCCCATACTGTCGCCCCCAGGAATGATGTTTTTCTAGTCCACCTAAAAAAAAAAAATGGAACAGACTTCATTCAAAAAGTTCCAGTTCTGTCTCATTCGTGTTCACAAATTATTTTTGGAAAATGTGAGTCCAGCCTTTTTTTTTTTTTTATCAACAGTGCTTTGAACTTACTCTTGGATGTCCGTTTTATTCAGTCTGTTTCTTGTGGTTGAATCATGTACTCTGACCTTAACTGAGGAACGTGACGCCTGTACTGCTTTAGATGTCGTTCTGAGTTCTTTTGCAACATCTGAGTTGTTGATACGCTCATGTTCCGTGGTTTTTTCATTTGAATCTTGTAGCTCTCACTTTTGTTAACTGGAGTCTCAAACAGTTAAGAATGGCTGTGTATCATTTCCCAAATTGATAGATGTCATTGTTTTTTTGTTTTTTTTTCATATCTGTTCTATGGGGCATGCAGTGCTGCATTTCTAGATCCTGGAGATCTTCCAACCACATTGTCAGGCAAGTTCTGTTAAGGCGATTTTACAAGTTAGCTAGTTATATCATCTGAACGTGACCAGTTGAACTGAACTCAGCTTTACAAAAAATACAGTTGATTCAAATAGCAGCCTGAGGTTTTTCTGTGTGGAGTCTGCATGTTCTCCCTCTGTGTGCCTGGGTTGTCTCTGGGTACTCTGGCTACTTCTCCCACAGTCCAGATACATGGCTGTTAGGTCAATTGACCTCTTCAAATGTCCTTTGAGTATTGGTGTGTGCATGCGTCGTTGTTTGTCTCTGTGTTTGTCAGGTTTGCTATTTTTCTAAACGTCTCTAACTCAGTAAAATTTCGTAAATCAGTAACATTTGCTAAATGTTACTCCGATGTGTAGCATTTCATGCTCGTCAGTAAATTGAACTTTGTTCCTCATCAAGCCTTTTGATTTATATTTCCATTATTTTATTTTTATTTTTTTTTTAGAAATGTTTTTATTTTTATGGCACATTTCAGTTGTATTTTCCATTTTACAGAGATAATTAAAAAAACTTTTCCTTAGTGAAAATTTCATATTTAAACACAAGAGAAACAGAAACGTAGACTTTACTAGTCAGGAGACCCCAGAAATTGTGAGCAATTTACTTTAACATAATTCATGAATTTAAGAAATACTTCTAAAATGTATAAACCTTGTAAGTGGTACAGACAAGTATATGGCTCTGGTGAGTCAGTAAGAAAAACTAACAAAAGTTGATGTGTTATTTTATTAGTAGAGCAAAAAATCCCAAATCAACTGTTATCTTAATCACCAGAATTATTATTTTGTTCTAGCCAGCTGTTCATTGTTTTAAGGTTTTTTCTTGTCTTTATTAGGGGAGATAGTAACTCTGTGCACTGTATAAAATTTCCTGTGAATAAAAGTATGATATTTTTTTCAACGCAAATTTCCTTGTAGAGGAAAAATATAATTCTCTCTTTCTTTTCTTTATTATTGTGTAAAATGAAAACTTACCATAAGACAAACAAAAAAATAAAAAGCTTTTGAAAATTAAGACACTGCAAATAATAATTAACTTCAGTTCACCCTAGAGAAGAGCTGTTCTCCCCTGAGGCTATTGTGTTTCCACCCAGCTTCTATTGGAAACACAATCTTTGCAACAGAGAGCTGCGAAATTTGCTACTTGTAAATCCTTCATCATGAAACATTAATAGATGAGTTGAGAACTTAGTTTACATCTAAATATGGAATGTAGTGAGAAAACTGTGTGAAAAAAAAATCATATAACTAAATGTTTTCACAAACTGATGAATTCACATTAACAACAGTGAGCATTTTGCTATATGTGATGTTCCTTCTTTTTTTTTTATTTAACTAAAATATTCTCAGTGCGGGCTGCACAGTGGAGCAGTTGGTAGAGCTGTTGCCTTGCAGCAAGAAGGTCCTGGGTTCGATTCCCGGCCCGGGGTCTTTCTGCATGGAGTTTGCATGTTCTCCCTGTGCATGGTGGGTTCTCTCCGGGTTCTCCGGCTTCCTCCCACAGTCCAAAAACATGACTGTCAGGTTAATTGGTTTCTTTAAATTCTCCCTAGGTGTGAGTGTGTTGTTTGTCTTGTCTGTCTCTGTGTTGCCCTACGACAGACTGGCGACCTGTCCAGGGTGTACCCCGCCTCTCGCCCGGGACGCAGCACCAGCAACCCTCCCGACCCCATTTAGGGAAGAAGGGTGTAAAGAAAATGGATGGATGGATGGATGGATATTCTCAGTGCAATGTATTCATTACCAAGACCCACTTTTTCTACTGCTGTTTAGACAAAGAACAACAACAAAAAAACATCAGTAGATTAAAAAAAATTGTTAGACTATAAATTTATGATTTATAGACAGGAGTACTTTGTTCCATCTCCTTTTAGTTTCAAATCACTGCTTTTCTATGATTTTCCGAAAAGCAAGGTCAGAATTTCTACCACAGATTTTCATCAGTTCTTCAGTCTTTATGTTTTTGTCAGCTCTTTGAGAGCAGATGACTAACGACAAAAAAATATCGACAAGCTGCAGCCTCAAGCGACAAGAAAAATGTGATTTATCCTTGTTGTTAACCTGTACAATTTTCCTCTACACTTGTTCGGATTCATTGCTAAATTTATCGCTTTTCTCCTGCCATTTTTCCTCAGTGCACCATTTTTACGTTTGATCTATATACCCAGATTGAGGGTTGCCATTTAAAGAAAGTAGCAATTTTGATAACTTCCTGGAGTGTGTGGAGGAAAAGGATATGGATTGTAAAGGACAATTTATTAAAAGCAGCATGAGGTGAGTGGCCGGAAAAAAAAACAAAGACAGTGGAGGAAAACACTCCAACAACACACGTCAGTTATAGTCTATAGGTTCACAAACCAATGGGAACCTTTTAGCTATCCACCACAAGCATATTGATTTTTTTTCCCTACAAGAACCCACAGTTTTGTATGAATTGAATTTCATGCATTTCATGCCCTTATGCCAATTGATCTGCACAGTTTATGCCTGAGGAATGGAAGCAGCATTGTTTTCTGTAACCGGTTAGTTAGAAATATGAGCATTATTGTGTTTTTTCCATGGAGGAATTTGAGGCACCTCCTACTGTCTGCTGCTCCCACCACTGCTTTCAGCTGTTTCTGTTTTACTTTCATCTATGCGATAGGCTATCAGCAAGGCAGGGCAAGTGAATTTGTTGAAGTCTTTCAAAACAGAGGGAATTTAAATTAACAACTTAAAATGAATTATTGAGGAATTAATTTAAAAAGCCATAAATAATCAAAATGACTCACCTAGCAGCATAAAAGATCCAGTGGCTTTTAAACCTATTCATGTACTTTGAACTGTTTAACATTTTTGCGCACTGCAACCTCCAACTCCAAGGTGTTTTATTGAGATTGTGTGCATCAGTCTAACACAAAGTCGAACATAACCATGCAGTTGAAGGAGAAAAGGATGCAAGGTTGAAAATATTATTGCAAGCAAAAACAAATTGAAAAGTGCGGCACCCATAACAACCCCTGGCCCCCTTCCCCGAGGCATTTAATGCTTTGTAAAACCACTTATCACTCCAGTTACACTTGCAAGTCTTTTGACAAGGAAGTGAACAGTTTTGAACATCTGGAGACTGAAATTTCCTTCCATTCCTCTTTGCAAAGTACCTCGAGCTCAGATTGGATTTAGAGTGAGCTCAACATGTTATTATGGAGAATCATAGCTATGGGTTTAGGACCAACGTCCTGCTGGCAGGTGAACCTCTGGTGGAATCCGGTTTTCTTCGAGGGTCTAGTTGTATAAACCTCTATCTATCTTCCAATTAACTCCAACCAGCATCTTGTTCCCGCTAAAGCAGAGAATCCTCACAGTCAAACACAAAGCACGACGCTCCACCGCAAAATTTCCTAGTAGGGGAATGAGCAGTGTTGGTTTTCATCCACATGTACACCAAAAATCATCTCATCTCAGCATATTCTTTTCCTTCATGTTTGCTGTTTCACAATGCAAACAAAATGTCTAACGGGTGTCTCCCAGAGATGGCTTTCTTCTTGCAGCTCTTCCATGAAGCCCAGATTTGTCAAGTGCATGACAAAGAGCTGTTAGTAGAGTCTTGCCTCTTAGCTGTGGCTCTCTGGAGCTCTTCCAGAGTTTCGCTGGCCTCTTGCCTACTTCTGTTATAGGTTTGTACTTGTGTCATACTCTTTCCATTTTCATGTGATGGATTGAGCAGTGCTCAGTGCAATGATCAAAGCTTGAATACTGATGTGGTATTTGGTATTCATGATGCTGCTTGTCTGCTAAGGTTCTCTAGCAAACCTCTACGGCCTTCAAGGAACAGAGAAGCATACAGTGACATTAAGTTACATACAGCTAGCAAGAGATCTGGCACGATGATGTTTACCCTCCAACAACACTTGAAGCACTGAAACGCCAACTCTATAAACTGACCAACGTGACCAATAAACTGACCGTGCTTCAAAAGGGCTATCAGCAAAAACCTTTTAATCAGTTTTAAATAATTTTCCTCAATACTTCAAGTACTTACTTCGTATTATGAGATTGTCAGCCTTCCCCCACACACTTTAGAAGAAGAGTAATACCAGAAGCTTTTGAATTTCTATCTTTATGAGGCCTCATTTTGTGAAATGTGGAAAACAATGCAATCTTTCTCCTCCACTTTACAATGAATTATACTTTGTGTTATTCTATTTTGTAAAATTCTTACAAAATCCAATACAGTTTCTGGTTGCAATGTAATAAAATGTGAATAGGTTTAAGAGGTATTAGTCATTTTGGAAAACACTGTATAATATAACTACTACCCTTTAAAATTTAGTTTGAAAACTGCATGTATGAAGGATAAAACCAAATTGTCGACAGTTTTATTCCTCTTCTCTGCACATTTAAATGCGCCTACTTTTTTCAAATGTAAACAGAAAACCTGACCCTTCTGGTCACAGACAATTCTGCTCTATTTCTGTTTACCTAAGAAGAGCCAACAGATATCACTGCTCAGAGTTGATTTGGCTTGCTCTTCACATAATGCAGTCTCGGGTTACGTACATTGCTGTAGATCAAAATCGTGTTGAGTGACAAAGATCCTTCAAACTACTCCAGAGGCTAAGTGGCTGTATTGATTATGGTTGTATGACAGTACTCATAAACTGCTGCATCAGGGTGTCGAAAGTCATACTCTTGCAACAGGGGTTATGTTGAAACTCTACACACGAACTGGATTTCGTAAATCCAATACAGTGGCTCTGGCTGCCATGGAAAGGTGTTGACCGCCTCTCAGCAGACAGAGGCACCAGCCCCCCTGCTGAGAACCGTGTTGGATAATGAATGGATCGGTTGGCTTTGGTAACAAATCAGAATTACATTAAAGTGAACTTGAGGAAATGTAACGAGGAAAACCGTGAAAACAAATATGCCATCAGGAGGATGTGAAAGTATCATGTTGCGTGTGTTTACATTGACGTGTTAGAAGTTCTGAGATGGACTGGCGACCTGAAATGTGCGTATCTCACATTTCCACCAATGAGTATTCAGGAAAGACATCATTCTCCCAGAACATCTTGCATTTATATGTGGGTATATGAATGGATAAACGGATGATAAAAACTTCCAAAAAAGGAGTCATGCATTAACGTCATGTCTATATGCACTTTATTATGTGTTCTGTAGGCATATTTAATTTTTCATGTATTCTTATTATGCCCTATAGTGTGTGTTGTGCCCCAATAATAAAAAAGAAATTGTACACACTGAAGATGGCTGGAATAGTATTTTGTTTTTGCAACTTTTCAATGTAGCATGAAAACGATGCATTCGTCACATTGATTATTTGATTATGTTTTTTGTTTTTTAATATTGTCAGATAAAATCTTTTCTTTGTGCATCAGTGTTTCAATTTTAGCCTTATTTTGCTTTCGTAGTTATCATTTCCCACATATATACATTCTCAGTCCAGTCTGGGTGTTGGAGGATTTTAATAGATATAGTTAGAAACTCCACGTTTAAGATGTACCGACGTTCCTTGTATTTATGGATTATTGACAAAGTTTTTGTTAACTACACTGTGGACAAGAGGTGTAATGGCTGCTTAGATGTTGAAGTTAAAGCAACTGTGTTGTTCAAATAATTTCAGTTTCTTCTTATTTACGTTTATTAACTTGGTTTTTAGTTGATGCTTTTCTGGTCCACAAAAGTGTATCTGTTGATGAACTGAAAAGGTACTTACAATAATCCTCACATAATCTGATAAGAGGTGAATTTTACTTTCTCTTTAAGCAGATCTCAAAACTCTTCAGGCTCGCATGGCATTCCACATAAAACGATCAAAACACTGTATGGACCAAGCTTACTTACTTCGAATGTATTTTCGTTCTTATCTACTGTCAGGATGCACTTTTTATATAATTACTGCTAAATACACAAAAGGTATACAATAATCATACACAATAACAAACAATGCTACAAAATTGCATTTTTGGCTTTTGCAGTAGGTGAGAACTGGTGCAGCAGAAATTGGAAACTGTTTTCTCCAAACCTCCATTCTGACTCCGTGGAGTCTTGCAGACTATAAAGTGTTTTTATAATGTCTGACCTTCAGACAGCTGTGCTTTTTTTCTAAGACAGGTTAAAGGAATCATAAATTCTACCATGAAAACAGTGCTGGTATAAATTATTGTTTTTTGCTTTCAAAGTCTACCAGCTCCATTTCTCATCCTCTTCCAAAAAGCTTGAGCTTAGTGACCGTAACAATCAACATGACTTGGGAACTGAGAGTTTATTTGAGTTTATTTGAGTTTATTTGCTTTTTGTACTTAGTTTGGATCATTGTACCCATTTTATTTCCCCCAGACCTTCCCCACCAAGTTCTGATTCAATTTGTCTCACAATTTTTACTTTCACACAGGGCCATTTGGAATGTCAAAACACCCCTCTAAAAGAGAGAACCAATATTTATAAATGATGAAGACTTTATTTTCAAGACATTCCTTTGTATTTTGTCAAACTGCTTTTGAAAGCACTGCACAAGCACTACAAATCACAGTGAGGTAAGCAGTAAAGCAAAAATAAAACATAAACGCTTCAGGAGAAAAGAAATTCAATAACTGTCACACATCCTTTTGAACATAAAGACAAAAGAGGCAAGAAATTTTGGAAGTCTGAATTAAGTTGATCCCTTTTTGCAGGTGATGGAGTCATATGTTTGAATCATCATACGTTCTCTTGTGTTTCTTCTTTACATATGTCATAGAAATGACCTGGGCCTCTGCATCAGCCATTTATCTCTCAGAAAAACAGGATGCCATTGATTACTGACAAATAATCTTACCACTCTGATCAAATAATGAAAAAAAAAAATTATAATTCTTAAAAAAAATAAATAAAATGTTTCAGGGCAACTTTCAGAACTTTATGTTCACACAAATAATTAAATTGTGCTGTGAAAATTACTTTTTTTTCTGCCTTATGTTTTATTTGTACAAGTATAAACTCATTACGAAATAATTTGTAGAATTTCAAGCATCACTATATGCTCACATTTTTAAAATAAAATAAGTTTTGAAATCCTTCCCAGGTATGAGAGCTCCAAACTCATGAATTTTGATGTTTAATAGATTCTTTTGAAATTCAGAATTCACTTGCAGCAGCAATTAATCTAGAGGTTACACGGTTCTGATAAGAGTGTCGTGATGAAAATGAATGTCAACACTGGCTGACTATAGCTCTGTTTAATATACATGTAATGATGCCTCACAGTTCTAGGAGAGAATCTCTGATCGTGCAACATGTCCAAGCAGCAATAGAAGACCACACCAGGCACCTCTCCTATCAACTGAGGATATGAAACTCGGGGTACAAAGCATACAAGGTCACCAATGACACTGTACAATAACAGGTTGTAGAGGGAGTTAAGCAACATTCTTTGACATAAATCTATGAGAAAAAGAAAAGGTCTCACTGTAAATCTGTCATGATTTTTCCAGCGCTGAGCCAATCCTTCCAAAATATCTGAATTCCCTTTCTTCAGGAAGTAGATAAATGCTCCCTAGATCCAGAACGTGTGCTATTACTCCAATCAGTCTGCACCATTCCTAGTTTGCACGTGAATTGACTCTTGTCCGTCCATTTGCCCACCCACTGACTCAAATCCAATCCAAAGTCCTTTTTGCTTAGTTTGAATTAAGCAGTATGGCCCGGGTTGGTGGTCAACTGTGACCCCAGAATCTTAACCTACAACTGAAGGAGGCCCAGGACTGGTGCGTTATTGGCCACTACGTACGAAACAGCTCTTAAAAGGCTGAGATATTTCTCTTGTGTTCCCCTTGAGTTCAACAGAAAGACCAAACAAAGAAAATGGACTAAAGGCTATTTCAACCACTTACCCACGAGCGTCTTTCTAAATACCATGAGAGGTTTATCGTGCTTTCTTTGGCCAGAACATATTTTCTAATTATTGCCTGTCCCCTTTGGCTGACAGAGATACTTTGACAGCAATAAAGTTGTGACATTTTAAATTGAGTGATGCCAGGCCGTTAAGGCTTACCGTAAGGTTCATCATTTCATATGTGACCCTGACTTAGATTGAAAGCTGTGAAAGTCTCCTTAAAGCATGGCGTTTTATCCCACTTTTGTTTGTTTGAATGTTCCACACTGAACGTCAAGGTCAACTGCAACAGTTTAACAGTCAGCCTGTAAATGTCAAGCTACTTGGCAGAAAAGGGAATGCACTTCCACCTGTGTGAAGAAGCCTCATCAAAGACATGCACATTACACCAGCAAATTTTCAACACACAATCTTATAGTACAGTAACCGTCTCTGCCTATTTCTTTTTGGCACTATTTTAATCGTGTACCAAAACAAAATGCGAGGGAGAGAACATTTGTAGAGAAAGAAAAGCTGCATTTCATACCACCTTGAGTCAGCTCCAGAAAGTAACACCCATCTACTTCCTCCTCCACACAGGCTGCATAAATAGCTGCAAAGTTCGCTGATTGATAATTATCTGTACCTCCAAATGTCTCCGGTTACAAGGCAACAAATAAAGGGAGAGGAAAGAGGGAGCTGGCAGGCAGAGGTCAGTGGGAGGACTCCTACATTTCATCCGGCACGCTTTGAGAGACGGATGTGCCACGGTGTGACAGTCCCCGACCCCCAGGTGAGATCTGAGAGGAAAGATAAAGGCAACTGACGGGCAGAAAATTGGCAGATAATTACAAAGGCTAGAGGGGCAAATTTAGTCCACCCTTGTGTCTTTCTCTCTATAATACAACACACACGTACATGAGTGCACGGACGATAAAGCAGTGCCATTTGAAGTGTGCAGAGTAAGCAGCATACACAGGAAGGCGCTAAATTACCTGCAAGCCCATTTCTGCCTCTATGCCAACGGTTGTTTGGGGTGGCTTGATATTGAGAAAGCTCTCATTAAATCTGCCATTTTGGAGAAACATGCTCCAAAGCTAATAGATGGTGCCTTGCAAATTTGTCCGTACCCTGAAGCATTGTTGTATATAGTTACATTACAATGAACTTCAGTGTATGTTATGGAGATTCTGCATGATAGACTATCGTGAGGTAAAATTTTATATATATTTTTATTTTTTTTAAAAGCTCTTCTTGCCAATAAATGAATTTATGGGCCTCTTGGCTGTAGACTGTCAGATTAGAGACATGCAGGTCCTTGTAGGTTTTCAGAAGTGCCACACTCTTCGGTTTTTGGGTCAGAGGAAGAAACATTTTCCACTGTTTATTTCAAAGTCTTATTTACTGTTGTGCAATGTAACCATGTTTCAAAAAACAGACAAGACACATCAAAGTTCCTGTTGTGTTCAGCAGAGATCATTCTCTTAACCAGAGGAGAAGCAGAAGTTAATAAAATGAATAAGACGTTTGTTTTTGCAGAATTTCTACCCTCTTATGGTTGTTCTCGGTTTTCCTCCAGTGCTGAGATTATGTTTGGACCTGAATGTTGTTTTTTTTTAAGTATCCTTTCTTGGAACAAATTTGGTAAAAAAATTCCTAAAAGGATTATGCTAATGTTGATGCTGAAGTGAGCCTTAAGAAGCACTGCTAGAAAATCTCTTTATGAGACCTTCTCACGTTTTGTCTTCTAAATCTTCTCCAGTATCCTTCCAGGGACCATTTCTTTTTAAAGAAAAACTATCTTGTCACATTAATGAGATGGATGGATGAATTGATTGATCTAAAATTAATGCTAAGTAATGTTAATCTGATGAAAATAAAATCTGTCAGCGTGGAAGAAAGTCTTAGCTTACAATATTATGCTAATTTATTTCTTATAGTGGACTCAAAGTTTGCTAACTGAAGCCGTACACAGATCCATAAGGGGGAAAATATAATGTTTTTACAGAATATCAGAATGCAGCAACAACATAAGGCTGTAAGACACAGACACTGTTTGGTTCTGGGAGTGGAATTATTGTTCCATCAGCTCTTCTCCTTAGATGTTTTATTTCCCAAAATACTGTGTCAGTGCTAGAAAAGTATATGTTTTGCGCAGCTTGGTGTCGCCTGGAAAATAACAATAGGACTCAATTTCTATTTTTCCTGAATACAACTGTGACTCTTTTCACAGTAAGGAATTTTCTCTGATTGTAATCCTGAATTTATGCCATCATCCCCTTGCAGAGCACCAATTCTTGCTCAAATAATCACTATGTCTCTGTTGCTTTAAGCTGAGTGTTTTTGGTTGTTTTGCCTTAACTACTGTGCTTTTCTTTACATTGCACTTCTACAAAAGTGCTTAAGAAAACAAATCTTACAAACAAAAATCCTTGAGCAGAAAAAGTCAGTCAAAATAACATTATTCTGATGTTTTTCATGTTTTAGTAGGAAATACTGAAATGTTTCCTACTAAAAAACGACATATCACAGTTAACAGTTTTGTCAACTGAGATATGCAGAACATTGAATAATTATTCACGCCCTTAGATTTATTTTTTTTTTCATTTTATTTTATTGCAACCACATCCTTTAATTTTATGGTATATAAAAGTGGAGGGACAACTGAAAAGTGTGGCACGGATTTTGTAATCAGCTCCTTTTACTTCAGTAACCCTGAATTTAATCCTGCATGGTCTAAAAGTGAGCATTAATCAGACAAGCAGCCAAGCGGGCAAAGGCATCTCAACAATATTTTGACAGAACAATGTCAAGAAGGTGGTGGATTCAAATCCCGGCCTGGGATGTTTCTGCATGGAGTTTGCATGTTCTCTCTGAGCACACCGGCTTCCTCCAACAGTCCAAATGCATGACTGTTCAGCCAACTAGTCTCTCTAAATCGGAGTGTGTGCATGTCATGCACACACTCCGCCTACACACACAGGAGCCAGGTCGTGTCTTTTCCAATGACTGCAGAGATAGGCGCCAGCCCCCTCGCGGCCCTGCTAGGATAAGCAGGATTAGATAATGGATGGACAGGAAAATCTTATTTTACCATGCAGAATATCATGAAGGACAGTAAGTAGAAAAGGGACACGTCCATTCAAATATATGACTAATTACAGAACCAATCTTAAGAACTCAATTTATAGTCAGTAATTTTTTCCTGCATTAGTAATGTGAGCATTAATTACTAATGCAGTAATGGATCAGCATCAACGGTTTGATCCTGATCCATTTCTCTTATTTACAGACAGTACAGATGACCCAGCATTGTTCTAGCAGCAGAGGGTGCACTCCATAATGTGAAACCCAAACCTAGAAAGGGCAGCCCTAATTGTCTTAACAACACACGACACGTTCCTGGGTTGAGGCAGCATTGACGTCTAACATATTGGATTGCACGCTGGAGCAATCAGGGCCAGTGCTGCAGTGCTGAGGCACTGTGAGACACAACCAGGAGCCAGGATAATTAGCATTTATTGATACATGACTGCTGTAAGCCTGTTTGCCCAGTGAATTAAACCAGCTCATTACAAACATAATGGTGGGTAGGGGAGATAAATAATAGATGCAGGTCCACTCACTGCCACTCAAGAATGCATCAGGAGACTCTTCTACTTTTTCCTCCCCTCCCCACCCACACTGACTGCAATTTGCCCTACAAGAAGTCAAAGTGTTCTCCCTTTGAAATCAAAACTGCCATTACTGTCTCAATCTAACCCAAGTGGTCTCGTGTGAACTCGGTTTAAGGTTTTAATGGCAGTAGCTCTGAGGAAACGCTACAGCAAGTTGGATACATGCAACTTGCTGAAGTTAGTGAGTGGACAATAGTTTACAATGATGCTTTTTTTGTATTTCCATGTCTGATGTTTTACTAATAGAAGTGAAGACATGAAATGGAAAAACTAGAATGTGTGTTTAGGATTTGAGTAGATTGTTTCATTGAAACTGGGGTAATTCTTTCCAAGGGTCACTGCGATCGGGAGATTTCTGCTTATATTAACTTGTTCTCCTTGCATGGATGGTTGTTCTTCTTCTGAACAAAAATAACTACAAAATAACTCACACGCCACTACACTCCCCCCAGCCTTTTATGCTACATGAAATAGGCCTCGAGCTTGTTGTTCATTGATGCTCTTCAGCCATGGTGAAGATATTTTGTAAAGACGAATGTGTCACTGTGACAGACGTAGCGTAAAATACTAGGTCCTGTTAGTAAATTTAAAACTGATCTTACAAAATAATTGACTCATGGTCTTGCCACATTTTTGTCTTTTGGTTAATTTAAAAAAAAAATAAGAAGAATGTAAATGAGTTAGGGATTGTTTTGACATCAAAATGCACAAATGTTTGTGGTCACAAGGTGACCACAAACATTTGTGCATTTACTTATTTGAACATTCACTAGCAAGGACCATGCCACATTTATAGATGAATGGATGAAGAGATTAGGGATGGAGGGATGAAGGAATGAGGGGATGATGAGATGAAGGGATGAATGATCTTGATTTGGTTATCTGGGAAAAATTAATGGAGGGCTTGGGAGGCGAAGACTCTGCGTGGGAATTTGGTCTTCAGGAAACGGTTCCTCTTATTTTTCCGAGCCAGCATAGGATCCCCAAAAGAGTCTGATTTAAACTGAGCAGAGAAGAGAGTGAGCTTGTAATAAATCGTTGAGCTTGTTGCGGATGCATGAACGGTACACCTGGGATGACAAGAGACCTAAAACTTAAATATGGCCATGTTTCTTAAGGTCTCCGTGTTATTTTGTTTTATTACTTTTGCATGCTTCTTGTGAAGAGCTCAAATAAGATGGTGTTTACAGCAGTGTGTACAGACGGATCAGTTGCTTGGCGATTTGGCTCTGGTCTGCTCATTCGTTACCATACACTTGCTGTTTCAGGCTGAATACAGAAGTGATTCCATAAAATAACACAGGGACAGCTCCTTTATTTACCATCCACCTCCCCTCTATAGTTTTAGGCTGAAGAAGCTGATCTGGGGTGAAGTGAAGGCTGCAAACTTTGCTGTGCGGCGTTAGCTTTAACTTTGCTGTGCGGCGTTAGCTTTAACTTGTAGCAATGAATATTTACAAGCCACTGTCTTCTTAATTCACGATCGCTTGGAAATCCATAAAAACTTAAAAGTCCGTTATGTTTGAAAGACAACAATGTTCGTAGTATTGCTTTATTTGCTTCTAAAGTACTACTTTGTCTTTTCTAGCTGTCATGGTAACTCAAAGCGGAAGCAAGAGCCGTATTTAGCTCGTGCGAATGTGACGTCAGCGCCGTCACATTCCGTGGTGAGTTGAATTTGTAGGCTTGTAATCATAGCAAGAGTAAAGGGTCTGGCTGTTGA
The DNA here is from genome assembly GCF_019740435.1 of Gambusia affinis. Taxonomy (NCBI): domain Eukaryota; kingdom Metazoa; phylum Chordata; class Actinopteri; order Cyprinodontiformes; family Poeciliidae; genus Gambusia; species Gambusia affinis. The sequence continues at coordinate 9,633,308 of NC_057868.1, forward strand.
ACTAACAGACTTAGATGAGTGGGTGAGTGGAGAGCAAATAGTCCGCCTAGAAAATTAGGGTGTGGTTTGGGCGTGGCCCTGCACCCGAACTTAAGTTAACGCATTAACTCCATTTCTGAGTAAAAATCGAGATGCGGTATTACAGAGTAGTAGGCTAGCTGTGACAGAGGAATAGAAATTTGCATTCTGTTATCCAAGTTATTCAGTATATTAAAAACAGCAGGGCAGCAACCTCCAAGCTCCCTGTGGAGGTTGGTGTTTTAAGAGTCCAGGGACTTAAAGTCAGTGACTGCTAAAAAAAGCATTTTCCATAAAGCAAAAAATTAAATATTTCTCTTGCCCATATAATCACAAGGGTCTCTCTATCAGTTTGAGAGTAATATCTGAGAACACTAGATAAAAGCTGGGCTTGTATAATGCATAGCTTGGTGCAGTCTTTTTCTTTGTTTTTGTCTTATCACGTCCACTGGACTAGCAATAGTTATTACCACTCTCAAAGTTGATGAAAGCAGCCAAACTGTCTTGCCAGCTCTATAAATACTCTTTCCTGCCCTCATTTTCTTTTACTGTTTTGCAGGAATTCTTAAATGTCCTAAACAGCTCTGGACTTAAAAGGTTATGGATAAAATTGCAGCGGTAATACATCCTGACTCCTGAGTTGAAATTTGCACTCATTTAAAGATACACATCTTTTTTTTTACTGTCACAAGCTAAGTAGCTTAAATTAACTAAAAGCAAAGTCTGTCATTTCAAACTGATGTTTTTGTTAGTCTTGGCATTCTTTTACTTCAGTCAGTAAAGGCCATGTGAAGTTTCCCCTCTGACACATATATTTGTGTGAGTGATGGTAAGCAGCAGGTCAAAAGCACAGAGATGAGGTGATATTGGCATATAAATTGTAGTGACTTTTAACAGAGATTCTGCTTTCTTAGAACTTTCTGTAAGAAGCTAACATTCTTGACATTACCAAGTGGGTTTTTTTGTTGTTGTTTCCACTAAATTGAATTAGTTGTTCATATGTTTTTTTATAAATGACATGAGTTTAGTGTTATGGACATACAATTGCAGAATACAGTGAGAATGCTTCCGACTCCCCTGATGATGCTTTTTTTTCAATCGAGTTAGGTTTTTTAGCAGTTCTTTACTACTTTATCAAGACTCATTAGCTGGTAAAGAGGAATCCATCACACAAATAAAATTTAATATCTATAAGTCTTTTTTCCCCCAAATGACTGCCTCAATAATAAATCAGGTGAAATATCATTCATCATTTTTATGACCTTTTAAATAAAAATGCTGAGTAAGTTTAACATTCTTGGCAGTAGTCATTCAAATGATTTAAGTATTTCCAAATGGTTCTTATTGGCAGTCTTGGCTACTCTGAGGCTGTCAATTATCACTTTACAAATTAATTGTGTTTTTGCCGCCCTGAGAGTCCTCCTTGATGGGCTCAGACAGTGAAACAAAGAATAAGTTTCGTACTGAAAAGCTGATCATGCCAATATGCAGCTTTACTTGTTTGTTCATCTTTACAAGACGGTTAATGGAAACTGTTCATTTCTCCAGGTAGTGTTGTTGAAATATCTTTGAATGATGTGTGTTGTTTTAAAATGCTTGATGCCACTATTATATAGTGTGATACAGAATATAAAATTTCAGATTTGGGAAATAAATTATAGAATAAAACTTACATCTGGTTGATTTTTTTTTTCTTTTAATTTGCTATGTGTTATACCTACATAATACGTTGTCTTGTAGACACTGGCATTAATGACTTATTTTCAGTTATATGCTTTGTGAAACAGAGACAACAATGAACACACTATAAAATCACATTAAGACAATCCTGTTCAAAATAATAAAAGAAGGCTCGTCACTCAGTGAACTGCTTGGGCAAGCGGCCACAAAATTAATTAAAAGTTTCTGCAAAGCTTCTGCAATAAAATTGTACTTTATTAAGGCCTTGCACATAGATTTACTGAAGGTATCACTACATACAGATGGTCAAATAAAAATAAATCATTTATTCAGAAAATTGCTAATTTCTAGTCCCTTTACATTACTTTTTTATCATGCAAACATATAATTAAGTGGTGTAGGACATAAACAGAAATACAGTGTATTAAACTGAGAACAAAAACAAAGAGAACACAAAAGGGGCTGAGAGCACAAGGCAAGACAAGGAGATTCATCAATGAGCGAATGAACAAGACCTTATATTCAGAGAGAAGTGATGATGAAACAATGAACAGGTTAGTCTAATTAACTGAAAGCGCTGCAGTTGAATGGGAGCATGACCTGAGGTACGGAGGGCGTACATGAATACAAAGGAATCTCAGGGAAATAGACGGGAGAGAGTTAAATAGCAAAACCTGAACATCTCAAAGCAGGAGAGCCAGAGCTGAACTCAAAATTCTTTGAATCAAAAAAGGTAAAACATTTTGACAATGCTATAAATATTTTAATTTGACTTCATATTTTTATTACAGAGTAAAATAAGGAGAAAACTTCCTAGAACTCTTCAAAACAACAGTCATTAAATTGCAAAGTTCAATGTATTGTATCCAACTCATTCCCAATTTAAAGTACTTCTGATTTTTCTGATTTGCATCCAGATTCTCAACCCTAAGCAAGAGCGTTTCACCTTGTGTAATTGTGGTTAACAGTAAAAAAAACAAATGTTGGGAAAAGAGCAATATGAAATCCTACAATCATCTCGCTTGTATTATAGGCAGAAAAACAACTACGGTAATTAACTGGTTGCTAAGCTGAATTGTGCAGCTGCATATGAAGAGCGCTTTACATAAGAAACGCTGGCCAAACTGGTAACAGCAAAAAATATGTAGACTCTAATTAAGCTGAACCTCACTTATATCTCCAGACTTGCTGAAGTGTGATAATAAACTTCCTCAACAGTAAGAGCTGAGACACACGTGCACTCTCACTAGGACCGACACACACGTCAGCCGTTTGCCAGGTCCTCATGCGGCCCTCTGTCCCCGGGAAGGAACGGCTCTGTGACCTTCTCTGATGTTTTTAATCATTCGCTGTTTGATCTCGCTTCAGTTTTCAACACAACTACCTTTGAGCAGACCATTTCAAGTGGCCAGGTGCTGCCTCTTCACACCAGCTAACACAGAACTGCCCACCAAGCACCCAATTGTATGTTTTGTTGTACTCCATTACAAAAAAAAAAAAAAATTTTTAATGAAATCAGCTGCCAAGTTCTTCTGTGAAATTTTCAAGCTTGCTGCAGGGGTTAAATACAGTGATCTGCTACTCTGCCTGGTCTCTAAATATTTACTAAAAACCCAGATACTTTTAGTCTGTATGGTGACAATGAAGGCTTTGAACCCCCAAAATGGTTGTAAAAAGGAAATTCAAGGATTCTCAGGGTGTGTGTTTGATGAGGGCACATGATGTAAAGAGCAGGGGTCAATTTTGCATAATACCTTCCACCTAAACCTTTACACTCTCTTTCAGATGTATTGGTGTACCTGGGCAGGTCTGCAGTTAAATTTAGCTGCAGCCTGCTACAGTCATCACAAACTAAAGATTAAAAGTTCTAGGTTATCAGCTCGGCCAGGCTCCTGCCCCACAGTGTCCACCTCTCACACACAGCTCCACCAGACTGGCAGCAGCAGCAATTAGCAAACACCTCACCTGGTGGGACTGAGTGCAAGCTCAGCTTATTATACAAACTCCTTCTCAGTTCAACACTCCTAAGAACTCCTGACTTGTAAATGGCATGGTGGAGAAGCACTGTTGTGACGACGTGCGGAAGAAGGAGTGTCTGAAAGAGTTAGTTTCTGAAGTTGGTTGCAGACCAATTTCAAGGCCTCAGATACGGCTGTGGTGCAAATTTCTTTGAAGTTATTTCTGATCTATAGAGCATTTTTACGACAACTGAAGGCAACACTTAGTGCTATAAAATGTCACTGTGTGCCTGCAAAATACATAATACGCCCATTTTATTTGCTAATAAATTTTGGTTTAATTATTCACTTAAAAGATTGCTGTTAAGGGAAAGAGTTTGCAGGAAGCGCAGGTAGATAATTGGCGACACACTACCAATTACCTCCACTTGTTGTGCAAATATTAATCAGCTTCTGTGTGAATATTTGCCCAATGGAAATGTGTCAAAGCTTTAAAGGTTCCTTAATCAAAGGGCTGTAAATTTGTCATAAACTGCGATGGCATTTGAGTCAGAAGGTAGTTGTGTCGCTTTTTGACTTGCCCTTAGTTTCTGTGTCTGAAGCCATCAAGTCTGGATTTATGAAACAAAAATGTGATTTACTGCAGGAAAAGTAACTGCTGCCTATAGTCACGCCTATACAAAACTACACCTTGCCACTTGAATTTCACTTTAGTCTCTTTCTACCGCATAAAGCAAGATATCATAATAGAAAAAAATGCTTTAATTCAGACGATTTTAGTGGTCTAAAAGAGGTCAACGCTTTTATCTCATAACAGTGCTTCAGGGCCACCCATCGCCCAACGCAACAAATCTGTGTTTCGACTGAACAGGGTCAAACAGAGACGGCACTGGGGGGAAAAATAATACTTGCTCCTTTAAAATGCAGCTTGATCCATCGCCTTGTAGTTTCTGCAGCGATGAGGCATTTCTTAAAGCAAGTAGTAAATCAGCAACCTCCAGTTATAGACACAGCTTAATCTCCCTTGTTTTTAGTGTTTTATAGGATTCTAAACAACAGCTGCTTAATTACTCATTTATTCCTTTTCTGGAACCTCCCTTTTTCTGTTTAGGGAGAAGACAATAAACAGTAGATGGAAGCTGGAACCTATCCAAGCTATCACCAGGCAAGAGCTAGGGGGCCCACCCAGGACAGGTTGTAGACTGGGACACTGTAATTACCTACCGTAAAAGTCAGTCTCAGATGTTAACATACAGTAACAAGATTTTGGGCAATGACCATACCCAGTGCATAGCTTTTATATATGCCTAACTTCCTGGCAGCAACCTATCCAGACATTTCTGTCTCTCTCGCCCCCATTTCCCTCACCCTACCCAACAACACCATCATCTCCAACAGCCATTATTCTGCTCTGTTGGATACAAATACACTCATTCCACTCTTGTCATCAACTCATGCAGAATCATTGGCTTTGACACATATTATTATAACGCCCCTCAATGAGTGCTCTACCTTTAGTTGGATTCTCTAGCCCACGGCAGGAGGGGGGCTCTTCTGGTAACTGGGATATAAGTGTTTACCCATGTCTGTGAGCTTTGCCTTTTAGCATCCACTCCCTCATGTTCAAATTAAATGTATGGTGCTACACATATAGACTTTCCTGTAAAGGTTTTATGAAGAGTTTTCGTAGAATATATTTTGCCAGTTAATGCATAGACAAATTTGGACAACGCAATTTCTTTTATTATTAAAATCAGTGGTCTCAAAAGTCCTGTAAAATAAATGTGTAAAACTTAATATATATATATATGTGTGTGTGTGTGTGCGTGGGTGGGGGTGCGTGTGCATGTGTGTGTATGTATACATTTGTTGCTTGTGATTTATTAGAAATCCATTACTTTATGCTCCCTGGAGTACACGAGTATACATTTAATGTGACACAGAACAATTTGTTGTAGTCACTGACCACAAAGGTAGAAAAGAACTAATTTCTCTCACCTATGGTGATCAGGATGGTAGCGGTGGTAAAAATAAAATTACCAAATTTCACTGCAACAAAGAGTGACATTGTGGGGACACTAGGTATCAATAACAACAACTGGATGGAAAATAATTTATTGTACTTGTCAGCATTATTGAGACTGAGGAGCATAAATAAAAAAAATGTTTATACAAAGAGAATGATGAGGGGATGTTTCTAGTCTCTATATTACAAATTGGGTGACAATAGAGCTCAGAATGAGAAGTACTTGTATCAAGTGAGAGTACAATTTAAAGTGGATTCAACTAAGACTGACTCTTTGACACAGTCTCCAGTTTTTTTTTCTAAAAGTTCTTTTTTATCTTATAAAACAGAAGTCTCAGAGGGACAGAATTTTCCATGAATTTTTCAGCAGTTCTTGGAAACAATTTCTTAAAAAAATAATAATCAAAGTTTTTTTTTTTTGCTAATATGATTCAATTTGTATGACATAAATTTCAATAATTGCTATTAAGCTCTAATGCAGCACATCTCAGACAAACACTTTTTGGATTTGGTTGGATTTTTTTTAGCTATAACTTGTGAAACCTGCCTTTATTGTGTATTCAGTTCTCTTCACAACCTTTGACAGCATAGGTAACGTGGCAATAAAACCTTTATCACAAGAGTAAAACAACAAGCAGTGCCCTTCTTATTATAGTTTAGGGCTCATTGGGAGATTTTTGGAGACAGATCAGTGAGATGACTCTGCATACGAAGCATGTGGTCTCTTTGACCTTTCCTAACCCTGGCAAGATGATGCAACAGCCAACTGTGAGGCCGTCTGTCCGTCTCTCACTTGGTCTTTTTCTTTGGTGACAAACAGGGAAAGGTTGCCAACCCATTGTTCTAATCCCAATGAAAAGCATCTAAAAACATGCAAATATAAAATAGTTATCATAACAGCTGCTTTGATGCCATACAATCCCTCTTGTTACAGGATTAACAAGAAATTAATAAATAAATTTGCATGCAAGTATCCAACACTTTAAAGGTTACTTAAGCCCACCTCAACATTACCAAATAGTAAAAAAAAAAAAACAAAAAAAACATGGCTGCTATCCCGGTGGCCAGTCATTAAAGGAAAAGTTCAAATTGAGCATCTGTTCAAAGGTTATAAGCAGCTAATATCTTACATGTTTCTACAGCGCTTTACTAGCTGTACATTGTTCTCTCAGTGTGTCCACATAGTTAAATCCATATTATCTCGTCCCAGACGTTGATGGAACCAACTGTCTTGATAACTTTTTACCTGCTGGCATCTTAATCATGATTTATATAATTTCACCTGCTTGTAGATTTATGCACAAGTTAAGGTTGAATATGCGACAAAATAATTTAGCCTAGTAACATGATTTGGGATGACATTTCTTATGGATTAGTGTCTTTAAATTAATTAAATTAAATAATACTAACTTGGAGGTCAAAGTAATTGGTAAGATTTTTATCACGCAGAACTAGAAACTGATTTCAGCACTTTGACTCGACCATGCAGAGACCTTGACTCTCGTAGATTAACTCTTTTGCTGGAAAAGCCACAAACCACCTCAATCAATTATTAAAGTTCTTGACAAACTCAGGAAGTTATTTTTTTTCTTTTTTTGTTTAATTTGTAGTATCCCTCAACTTTTTCTAATGAGACACTTTAAAATGTGCATAGAAAAACTTGATGGAAACACAACTAACAAGACCAGAAAACTATTTATATACAGAGAAGGGAGTGGAGAATGAGATTGGATGCAGGTGTAGAAGTCAGGTGATTGGGACCAGCTGAGAGGAAACAAACTGGCAGGTTGAGGGTCCGTAGGAAAACATAGATAGGCTCATGGAAGTTATGAATCAAAAGTAAAAGATCAAAATCAATTGTGCAAAGAACATAAGAATAACTGAAGAAACTAAATACAAAGGTATGAACATATGCAACAAGATCTCATTAACAATAAAATAAGCTTAGCATGGCAAGACTTGTGGCGCACTAGTGAAGGACCACAAACAGAAATGATACTGAAGAATCATAAATAGTGTGCTTTGGGTCAGACAGAGGACTTGTAACTAAAGCATCTGAATTGTTTCAAATTGGTTTTTATGTAAATTCAGGGTTTTAATTGATCCATTAAATAAAAGATTACATTTAATATACACATATAAATTCATCTTTTTGAGCATCTAACATACTTGTGGCTGTTGAAAACTTGATAAGGAGTCCTCAGTTAAAAAGCTTACAGGTAGGTTGAACCAAAATGAATTACACCTTTTACTGTAGTATTGTTTGACTAAATTACATGGATGTGTGTGTGCATGTTCAGAGAAGAAGAAGTCCACCTGTAAGCCCTACACTCACTGATGCAAAGCCAATTAGAACAAGCTGAAGACATATTCTTCAGACTGTGAACAAAAAAACACACACACAGACGAGACATAGTACCGTGCAGGCATGAATTACCATGTTGATCATTCTTCCACCAGACGCGGTGTCATGTAAACGTATTGCTTTGTCTGCTGCCGAGGTCACCTTAGCCAAGACAACTGTCGGTGTGGCGCAGGGCTGTCTGCACCTGTGATGCTTTGTTCTCGCTCTTGAATGAATTTCTTTAGTCCAAGAATTCTTTTCATCAAAATCTTGGTTTTTTATTATTATTATTATTATTATTATTATTATTATTATTATTATTTTGTATTTTTTTATGCTAATTTTATTTTATTTTTTCTAAATTCAGAGTCTGTGAAAATTGGTTAATCAAATGTGCTATAGAAAATCCATTCATTGCACCGCTGATATCTTTTCAGGTGTTTATTTCTGATTCTTTTTAAAAGCTTAGTCTTCTATTCCCACCACACCAACCTATCTGTCTGGCATTTTGTATCTCGGGCTCTTTTGTGTGCTTTCCAATATTTGGCTCAGATTAAATATTGATTTCTATACATTTTTGAACACAGTGAAAAATGCTCCCTTGAGCTGAATTACTGGAGGCCACTCATCATATTTCTGATTCTTACAATTAGACTCAAGAGGTGGAATCATGTCTTTAAACTTCTTCCTATTGTTTTTGTTTATGTATTAGCACAAATTTCTTACTTCTGGTGGAAATAAAAGTGGACCCTATTGAAAGAAAACTACATGATCAGTTGAAAGTGTCCAATTCTGATTTGCATGCTATCATGTCCAAGTAATCTTCCTCCTTAACAAATTGGCATAATTTATTTGTAAATCACTGAAGTCCCGTTTTGTCAAAAAATAGCCTTGATTTAATCTGAAGATGGAGACATCAGAAAGAAATGTTGGATTCAAAAGTGTGTATTTTAATCTGCAGTGCCATGCAAAGGTATTCACACCCCTTGAACATTTTCACATTTTTCCTGCTACAAACACAGACTTCAATGTGTTTTACTTGGATTCTTTTTTGTTTTAGTACAACATAATGTAGTGCACGATTGAAGCGTGTAAAGAAAATTATTATTCATAAGTGTTTGCTCCTCGTCACTACAACACCCATAAAAAAAACAACAATTCATTTTACAAGGAGCGAGTTAAACTCAAATCTTCTGTGAAGACATGACATGTTTGTTAAAGAACATTTGTGAATGAACAGAAGAACAACAAACACATGGGGCAGGTCAGAGAGAAAGCTTGTGAAGATGTATTCAGATTTAAATGTTAAAAATGCTTTGAAACTCTCACAGCACTCACTGTTCAATCCACCATTTGAAAAAGCACACAGGAAGGTACAACTTGCAAGCTTACCTCTACCTTACTTGCCAGTGTTACTCAAAGAAGCTGTCAAGAAGGCTATGGTATCTCTGGAGGAGCTGAATAGAGCCACAGCTCAGGAGGGAGAATCTGTTGACATGAGAATTATTTGTCCATTGTTGACGACCACAATACATCACCTTGTTAGCCTCAAGCTATAAAGGGCACAGCAACGCATGCTATTCACAGCGTTCAGAGGAAACTACACGTAAAACCATAATAGGTGGAGGGAAACTACCATATTACACTAAACACACCATCCCCACTGTCATTTTTAAAAGGGTTTATAAATACAGTTGGCTTAACTACTGTCACACTTGGTGGGACATTTGGATGGGGTCGCATTTCTTCACTGGGAGAGAAAAGTTGCTCAGAATGTGTGGAGAGACAGTAAATACAGAGCAATCTTCCCCACCAAAAAAAAAAAAAAAAAAAAAAAAAAGTATTTTAATCTTAAAAACTCATAAGAGGCTGGACCAGACCTGAGACTGGGGCAGAAGTTAATTTTTCAGCATGACAATGATCACAACCTTACAGGCAGGACTACAATGCTATAATTTAGGTCAAATTCAAGGGCTGGAATGGCCCAGTCAAAGTCCAACTCTAAATCTAATGCAGAGTTCATAGCAAGAGTTCCAGTTGGGTGTTCATAGATCTCAATCCAATCCAATTAAGATTCAGCTACTTTGCAAAGTAGAGTATCCAGTATTTAGAGTAGAGTCTACAGCTTCAGTCCAAAAGCTGTAATTCTGACAAAGATGGTTGTAGAAGGGTTTGTGTCAGAGGGCTACGTACACAGCCTACTTTTGTGTCTAAAAACTGAAAAGCATTACCTTCTACTTCACAATTATGCACAATTTGTTTGTCCCATAAAATGCCAAAAAAATTAATTAAATTTGACAAAATATGAATAGGTTTTGCCATGTAATGAAAGATCTACCTTTCTGCGCAACAGGAGAAGCAACTGCAGCCTATTAAAGTTGTTCAGATCAATTTACAGATTTACAGAACTGTGGGTTTCAACTTTGGGGAAAACAAAACAGACTTGTTTTCTTTAGATCCCAATTATTTTTCTCACAACACTGTGACTTGTGAAAAACATTTTGTCTGACTCTCTTTCTGCAAAGCAGTTTGGACGTATACAAAGTATATTTATTCTAACTAAAAAAGGAAGGGCTCAACTGTTCCCAGTAAACCATGAAGCAGGTTAAAATCTTTTAACAAATACAAATGTTTCCAGTTTGAATATTTTCTAATTATATGTTTCTTTTTCTTAATAGTATGCAGTCATGACTTCAATAGACGGTGCCTTTAATCATCGGGGTAAGTGATGTTCATGGTTGTGATAAATGACAGCTATTCTCTGCTGAGTCTATTTCAGTGTCATTGTCCAAAGCTCATTAAATGCTCTCCCTTTGTGCCAGCAGATAATTACAAAGGATTTACAGGAAGCACTCACCTTGAAATATGTTAAGCCTCACCAAGGCCAAATGTCAGCTATCTATTCTGAAGTTGATCGCAGCAAAAAATAAAAAATAAAATAAAAAAATGACACAAAGTCACCAGAGATCTACAGTCGAATTTTTTACTCACAGATGTTACGAGCACTGCGATAACATGGCCTCATCCTTCAGGAGCGAGCCAGGTAATGATCTCCAGAGAACATCCATGAGTCCTCCACAAAGCATGATGCTTGGCTTGTTCTTTTATCTCTCCACTCCACAGTCTGGGAGCAACATTTAAGCCACTGCAGATGCTGGTTAGGGCTGAGAAATCAATGCACTCAAACAGGGATAAGTGGGACTTGGTTTTGGATAACTCGGGGGGGTGTCTTAGTGTGCATTATTCATTAGATGGGAGAGACAGAGTCACAACTGCTGCCTCTGCAGGGGTGTACCTGAGACAAGGAATAACAGCCCAAACCAAATTATTGTGATTCCTGGTGCTCAGTTTCAGGGTACAAAAACAGGGCTTCTGAACTTTACCTATGTGACAATAACACCAGGATAAGTGTCTGTATTCAGAAGTCGTGCAGGATTTAACACCAAACTGAATACTACAAGTTTAGAGCTGCTGATTCTAAACCTATGATAAACAAAAAAGGAATGAGGAAAGATTACAAAAGAAAGCATTGTGGATTTAATCAATTATTTAAAAGAGCTTGTCATACAATATCAAGCAGATCTGGACCGCAGCTTTCAAAACATCTGTCTGATGCAAAAGGATTACTGTAACTCATGTAAGCTCAATGAATCCTTGAACATGCTGACGACGTGATTTTCTGGAATATACGATCCTTCTGTTCTGGGTCGAGATTGAGATGTTTTGCCCATAAACATCCCATACAATATTAAATATTGAGCCTCAGTCAGAGTCAGTCCATTCCTACAACCCCAGACACTTGCTTTGAGTAGAATGAACCACTAGTTTTATTTTTTTTTAAATATAAAAATAGACAACCATTTTCAGAAAAGATAGCATCCAGTATGGAAAGGCTGAACTAATTAGATATTATTTAGGGAAAAATGTTAGAGACTGTCTTGTAATAAATTTGACACTGTCTGCTCTTGTCTGGATAATACCTTTGCAATGTGTCACCCTTTTAAGCATCATGACAAAATGTTGAATATTTTGCTTGTAAAATCTACAAGAAAATAAATATTTTAAAGCATCGAGATTAGTGTATGGGCTGTGAGAAGCTCATTCATCATAACACAAGACAAATCTATTTTAAATTCAGTTTTTAAAATCACCTAAGCTCATTAACTTCAGGCTAAATATGTGAACATATTAATCATGTCGCTCCTACACAAATATGTTCCTTCAAGTGGTTTTCCTTTGCTCAGATGGATTGGCACATAAACACAAAAATAGACAGAAGAGCACATAATACATGCAGATTACTGAAAAAACACCTCAAGGGCACCCATTTACACACAACCAAGTCGCACTCGCTGGTTCCCCGAACAAACACACACCAAAATGTTTTTTTTTTCTTCTTTTTTTTCAGTTCGCAAAGTTTGAAGCTGACACTTTGTCACTGTCATTTTCTTTTAGAAAGTCTCTCTAAAGCCCCAACATGACTACAACCTCAAGGTGATGAGTATTATACAAATCCGTTGGAAACAGTGTGACACGTCAAAGTACTCTCATCCAAACTCGTTTTCAGCTCTTTGAACAGAAACAAAACAAAACAAAAATTATATTTTTGAAATAAAAACTTAAATAGGGTCCAGCTGAACATAGATGTGTGTTTTTCTTACCACAAGTGCATATTCCTAAACACATTTGATTATATGATCATAAATATAATGTTGATACGGATCAATGGCAAGTGCTACAGCTTCCAGGTTTACCTTTACACAATGCCAATGAGATTGGAGAATTGTTTCATCCAGAACAACATGACCATTGATGATGATTAATAGTATTCAAAGATGAAAACTTTTACTTTTATGGACCTTTTAGGACCAGATTATAATCACTTGTAAAGGCACATTTTTTGGGGATAACTTCACAGACAGTTGACTTAGCAAAATTTTCAGAAAGCTTTCAAATTTAACAAAAATGTGAGGAGTACATGTCTGATAAAAGACTTCTGTCAAATTTACCTGATGATATCGCCATCTAAATAGCTGAATAGTCCTAAAGAAGTCTGGTTGGTATCCTCCTGTCAGACAGACAACTACCTCTATTTCAAGGCTCAAAAACTCAGATTTCTAAGTGAAATGACAGAATGGCTCAAGGTTAAATGCTCTAGCAAGACAGTTATTAGTGTGCAGCAAGAAGGGTTGGTAGAAAAAAAGTATCTCTTGATTTTTTGCAAGATACCTGCCACAAAGGCAATTTGGCACTCGAAATGAGAAATCGCAACTCTATCTCACAGATCTTAACCAATTTCAGACTAACTGTTCTAATTAGAAAATAATTGGGGTGTGTTCTCACTAGAGTGTTCCGATTTGCAGTAGGATATTAGGCAGGAGGTGTGTCTGTCAAGGTACTTACATTCCTAAATTAAGCTCACTTAATTGAAGCGAAAGCTCAGGTCTGTTTATCTGACACATGAACTTACGGACATTATTACATTTTGGCAGCCCAATTCAATAAAATGACATGTAAGGGTTGCCTCAGCCCACAGTGCAATAATGTTCTCGGAAAGGCTCGGAATTATATGACTGCTGTTTTCTTCTTATTTCCCTTCTGAGTTGCATATTTTGTCTCCCTTTCTAATGACACAGCATTCATATAAATGTCTGTTTAAGTAAACGTTGATCATAAAGTCAAGACGTAATCATTTGTCACTGGAAGGAGAAAGAAAAGCTGGAGTTGCCATGCTGATTTTTGAACTAGTCTTTTTTTTTCCCATATGGAAAGCCAGCGCAGTCAAAAAGCTGTCACAACTCTAGTGTGCTTTTTGTGTCGTAGTTTTGGAATATGTTTGAGCTGGTGGTGGCGTGCGCCATGTTAAATCACACACACACAAACATATGTGTTTCTTTGTGTGACTGTTCAGTTTGTGGGAGTGAAATGTGAAGCTCAGAATCATTCGTGGTAAATTTGACCTTTTTGGCATCAACAAAAACACGGGGGGAAATGGATCATCCACAAAAAGATGGACAGGGAGAGGACATGCATGACAAACAATTATGATGTCATACAAATCCAAGTGATTTTTGCTCGGATGTTTACTCGCACATCGTGTAGACTACATCACTGTACATAAACTTCTCAAACGAAGCTCTTTGCATGCTAAACATGACAGTTAGATCACTGCATTTTCAAGACTCATCGGCCTCAGCAGAGGTAAGTCAAACACTGCAAGCATGCAGTTGTTTGAAAAGGCATTCTTTGTGAAAGTTCGACAAATAGTAAGAGTTCATGCGGTTTACAGATAAAAGCCAGAGTTTAACGCACATAAATCTATAAATAACTTCCAATCAGCACATGTCAAGCATCACAAACTAGTCCATCTTCAAAAGGTCAACCAGCTTATTTTAACTGTTCAAAAGTACAAATGCAGATGCCTTTTGAACTCTCCTTTCATTCCAGTAACCGGTTAGCTAATCAGTCCTGGTCTAATTGTTCCAACATTCACCCTCATAGTATTTAAACTCATCTCCTGCTCTCACTCCTGTTAAATCATGTTCCTTTCTTGTTTCATCTGCTGGCTTTTTGTACCTTGTTTCTGTGTGCTTTTTCTGCTCTGGCTCCCTGCCTTCTCTGTAATTTGTGTAAGTGTTTTGTATTTGACTAAACTTCATAAATCTACTTGCTCCCTCCACCTTGCTGCATTATGATCAGCCACCACAACAACCTACATCATTAGAAAGAGAGCTATACTTCTAGTGTTTATTTTCATTCATTATTAGTATGGCCTTACAAGTTAAAAATCAAACATCAGTATGTAAGAAAATCTGTAAATTTTACAGGGTCAGTATGTTTGAAAAATGATTTTTAATTGTAGAAATTTTATGTCATGTAGAGAGTTATTGACACATTCAGGTTGGCCCAACATCTTTGCTGGGCTACGAAGAAAAAGGACTGGAACATTGTTCAGTGGTTCAAAGTCCTCTTTTCGGATGAAAGTGAATTTTGTATTTTAGTTGGATGGTCTCCTATAGTCTGAAAGAGAAGGGCAGGCACAGAATCTAAGCCGTTTTAAGTTCTGTTTGAAGTTACCACATTCAGTGATGAATTGGAGAGCCATGGTACCTGCAGGTGTTGGACTATTGTGTTTTTTTAAAGTCTAAACTCAATGGAGCTGTCTACTAGGAAACTTTTGAGCACTTCATGCTTCCTTCTGCTGAGAAGCTTTATGAAGGTGATTATTTAATTTTCCAGAAGCACTTGGCACCTCGTCACTCTGCTAAAAGTACCAATAGCTGCTCCATTGAACACGATATCACAAATTAGACTGACGTCACTGTTGCACAAACTCTAACACAGTAATTTATGCAAACATAGCCCCGAAGAAATATTGTCTATATTCACATTTAACTACATGGATATACATTCTGAATTAAATAACCTCTTTATTTCTCATTTTCTCATCTTGGGATGGGTTGAATTTGGGTTTTCATGAGTTATAATCTCAAGAGATCACAATTGACAAAAAAATAAAACTTGAAATATGTCCATGTGATGAAATCATAAAAGGTGATTTTAAATTTCAATGATTTACAAAAAATATTGTTTTGTTATGCTCTTACCTATTGAAATCCATCTGTATTTGGATTGTAGCAATCCATTAATGAAGGCATAAGAAATCCTTGTCTTGTCAATAAATATGCACGTGACTGACAGTTTTTGTTGTTGTTTTGTCCTCGTCAAAGTATGTTACTATTATTAATCATGACCAGCAAACAAGATTATGCACTATTGTAGAAATCACAGAAACCTGGTGTAGTCAGAATAAAGGAGCAACATAATGTATAGAATATTAAATGTTAAAGCACATGTTCCTGTTCTGTGCTCATAGTGAATATATGTAAAGATTTCTCTTTAGGTATTTCATTAGCCTTTCTTGCTATAGTTGTTAGAAATATCTATTGTTATAAAACTGTTGAAGGCATGACTAGAGAAAGCTTTTATTCTCACTGCAGACTTTGATCTCTAGGATTTCTCTCTCAGCACCTGAAGACATTCACAAAACTTTGTGACATGAAAGTCAAAGTCCTGTTACCATAAAACCTTCTATTTATTACTTTCACACTCATAAACTACAAATTCGGAAAGGAAATAATAGTTCATGTGTGAAATTTTGATTTATGCAATTCACAACATAGACCAGAACCCATGCACATTGGACCAGATATACGCAACATGATTGATTGAATTTTTAATAAATAAATATTTTACCTATCAATCATCATCTTGGAGAAAGAAAATAAGCCCCTGCTCTCATATATAGCCCTAAAAATAAAGTAGACTTCTGACTTCAGTTAATGTAGACAAAAAAAAAAAAAAACTAAGTTGTTTTACTCAACACATTGTAAATGATAACAGGTGACAAAGAGATGGATACATGTGTATTTCTCCCCTGCTAAAAACAGAAAAGAAAAAACAGGGCAGCATTTATCTTGATATTCATTTTAAAAAGAGTATCTAATGTAATATTTTGTAGAAGAAATTCCAGCCAGACAAACACACAAACTGGACCCATTCAATATTCAAGCCCAGTTCAAGCCCAGATATTAGGTGACTACAAACAAACAAAAAAGTCCTTTGATGTGAAATTGGTTTGTGTGCGGATACTAAGAAACATTAAATGACAATTTAGTGAGCTAATCCAAATATATATATATTTTTCTTTTCACTTTTTTCCCAAAGCTTAGTAGGGTATTCATTAATTCCTTCTGTAATTATCCCTCTACCATTGGCTCAAACACAAGCAGATTCCCTTGAATCCCACTTCACATTATGAGTGGATTATGAGCCAGAGGCCTATAAAAAGTTCTGACTGTTTAAACTTAATGAGCTTGCAGTCTGTCTGGGGTTGTTTTACAGCAGTGAGAATCATTTTCATGATCAACTGGCAAAGATGTTATTCGAGAAAACTTGATTCCTGTAATGAACTTAAAGTATGCATTCAGTGCAGAGTGCTGACAATGTTATGCTAAAGAAATTGTGATTTGCCTGCCCTTCCAAAGGAAACATTTTAATGATTCTATGAACAATATACTAACAGATGGCTCAGGACGATATGCTTATAAAACCATTGTCTTTAATTAAGTAGTAATTTTTTTTTTCTCGCATGCACATTCAAACGAAATGACACAAAAAATTGTAGTAGTACATTTTTAAAGATTTAATTTACCAAATTGTTCATTTTGCCTTTGCATATTTCCAGTTGTATCTGAAGCTATTTTAAAACGTGTTAATATTAAACTTAAACTCTTAAGGTAAGCACATCTAAGTATTACCACAATGCTTAAATTCTCTCTATATGCTCTTTGTATGCTCTGCCACTGTGGAAGAAAACATTCCCTGAGAATGATACTGCCACTACCGTGTTTCACACTGAAAAGCTATGAATCTCTGTAGAGTCATCATGGCCTCTTGGAAATTTTCTCTGATTGATACTTTATTTGAATGTCCTGTTAGCTGAAGTGAGTGGCCATGTCTTGTCAAAACCTGTTTCGATATTAAGATAATAGATTGAACAGTACGCAGATGGCCACTTAAAGAATTTAATATTATTCGGTATTATATTAGAAGGGGGTTAACAAAAATACTGTTAACACTCATCAGATCTTTATCTGGAAAAAAAAAAAAGAATAATGAAAAATAATGGACAGTTTTGCAATGCATAAAATTGGTGGGTCATGTAAACTCCCACTGAAATAGCTACAAGTGGCTATAATGTGATAAAATGTGGGGAAAAAAAAGTTCGTTAGATGTGAAAACTTTTGCAAAACATTGTATAAACTAATAAAGGGATGATATTAGTTTGTCATTTTGGATTCTTCTTCTTGTTATTATTGTTATCGTTGTTGTTTTTGTTAGTATTCTAAAGGAAAGCAACTTACCAAATTTCTTTCATTAATTTCTACTGGGTTTATTAAAACACAAATGCATCAGTGGGTCTGGGTGTAGCCTGAAAAACGTGGTATGATCCCTCTTGTGGATCCACCTATGATGTCCCGTGTGCCGCGCCGCCAGCTGCCGCACACTCACGCAGTTCTTACGGCTGAGTCGTGCTGCCGGAGCGGCACTCTCGGATTGGAGACCGATGCAAGTCAGACTGCTAACCCGTCCAAAATAAATGAAACACAAATGTCATACGGTGAAATGTAAAGACATTTGGAAGCGCGGAAGTCCTCGTCTGAAGCCGCCACAGCGGGCTGGGTTTGTGGGTAACCCGCCACCCAGCCTGCCTGCCTGCAGGGGATGCGAGCAGAACCGTCGGGGGAACCAATGCGTGTGTCGGAGGAGACAAGCAGGGCGCATCGGAAGGGAGAGCTTAGAAAGCAACTGTTTTGACTTCGAGAACATTTATCTTTTGACAGTAGAAAGAAATGCCCGCCAACATTTTTAGTTAAAGCGAGAGAAGAGTTAGAGGGAACCATTTTTTGGTTTTTTCGAGAGAGAAAAAACAACAACAAAAAAACTTAAAACTATCGCTTTGGACTCGGATCCAGATGGGAGCTGCGGGGCTGGAGCCGACAGGAGATGAACGATGGATATACTGAAGGGGATAAGCATCAGCAAGCACCGCTGGAGATGTATTCCGGTAAACATTCAATGTCACTTATTCAATTCAACATTACTGCTCCAATGGTATCAGTTGTGTCGTGTGTGCATTTATCTAGAGCAGCTACAACTTCCTCTGTCTAAAAAACCTGATATTTTGAACATTAGGAGAATTGAAACTGCTAATATTATGCTTCGTTGAGTTAAAATGACATACCAAGCAGCACATGCACATGGAGTAAGAGGTGAATATTGCCCTCATGGTCATACTAACAGGTTAAAATCCCAGCATTTTTTACTTCCCACCTGAATTGTGTCACAATATTTCATTAGTAATAATAACAATCTCTGTCTTCTCTAATTGCTGTGCCCACCATTCAGATCATGGAGCCTTTTTTTCCCCTTCTGTAACATCCACCTACCAAGTCTTTTCTCATTTAAAACCCCTCTGGCAAAACTCATTGTCGTCTCTAATCCATGGGGGATTGGATTCACTCCAGTCTCATCATCGCTTCCTTTTCTTTGATTGCAGCCAGCTTGATTGCTTCAGATTGTCCAAAGTCCTTTTGACTCTTGCAAGTAGTTACTCTCCTGAAAATCAAATGTCCATATGTCTAAGAGGGATGTCTGAGAGGGAGCTTATATTTCTGCAATTAAGTAAATTGGAAGGAAAGTGGATTTCTGTGACTGTGACATAATATCTCTATTATAAAAGGCTGTAAGCAACAAAAAAAAGTATGTAAATTATTTGCACAGCACTTTGGTGCAGTTATGTTGTTGTTAAGTGCTTTGGGAAAATACAGCAGGTTTGGTAAGGTAAGCATGGCTCGTGCTGTCTGATGACTTGGCTAACTATATGCTCTGCAGTGAAATTACAATTTATTTTCTTAAACTGGCAGGAATATTTGCGCTGCAACCCATCTCCAAATTCTCATTATGAATGGACACGTTTCCAATGTCACTCGCTCAGAGAGGCTGAGGCTGAACTTGGAGTTCATTGTGCCTCACTGACTGCAGCCTGATGGTAAGAAATGATGAGGAAAATTTGTGCATTGAATGAGGAGTTCTGTTAGCTAACTCCAAAAATAATGTGAGAATGCCTTTTTTTCAGAATTTATTTTACTTAATTAAAGTTTTAGTTTAAGTTTCTGAAGACTACCGTCATGGATGGTGTCATGGCTTTGTAAGCTTGTTATTGGTTAATTCACAATATTTGAGTGAGACCGTTAATATATTTTAAGACAACACCTAAAACAGACTAATTCCTTGTAAGGTGTGCAAATCTACATAAATTAACCGGGATTTGTGGACCTCTACAAGTTTGGGTCACCCTTAGTTACCATGGCTTGAAAAAAAAGTCTTAAAGGCAACAATGTCAATGTGGAGTGGCAGCTACAAGGAACTGATCTCAGTCTTATAGACAATATGTTAGCAAAACTGGAAAAGGTATTTGAGCTAGACGGCTAACAAACCAGACTCAGTTACACTCATTCTCTTACTGGTAAAAGATTCAATTCCTTATTATGAGGCATTTCTGGAAGGATACCCAAAATATTACACTAAAGTCATACAGTTCAAAAGACAATTCTATTGCCTTTGCTATAGTAGGTGGGTCATTTATTAATAGCTTGAAAGGAAGAAGGGATGAGAGAAAAAGTAGGGGCTGCAGGGGTGGGAAGTATGTAGTAAATGGCCTGGGTTGCGAACTGAACCCTGGACAGCTGGATCAAGGATTATAGCTTATGTGTATGATGTCCCTGCTCTTCCTCTGAGCCATGTGTCACCCCGCAGAAAAGGTTTAGATTAATTTAATATCCAACAATGAGAAAGAAGGTTTTACCTTTACAGCATATGTAACAGAAAACATTGCCGGCGCTGATCCATGTGTTTCAGCATTTAGATCCTGCTGTGCATCCTTCTTTTAAGCACACTAATGCTAACTTACATTTCAATTTTTCAGTTGCATTTAGATTACCGTACATATTGTAAACTAATTAGTGTGTGAGCACTGGGTCAATAAGGAAAACAGTACCAATTGAAAACAATTAGCGTGCTCGCTGAATAAGAGCGTATGATTATCTCAGCTGAGTTTCATGACTTTGTGCTCGGTATTTCTCTTGTGTGATCTTGTTGGCAGATAAACAAACAGACAAACGGCAGTGAAAACATGCCTTGGGGAAAAATGCCACCACAAAAACAAAATCAATTTTGGGTTGTGGAAAAAATGGGCACCATTTGGTAGTCTTCAGGGAAATAACAGAAGAGAAAAGTAAAGAGATATACTGGCCTAAATATACCAGGGAAAATCAAATCTCCTTTTAAATAAATGAACAATAGTTAACAATAAGTGATATCATTTATCTGTAAAAAAAAAAAAAAAAGACACTAGACTAAATAAACTTTACGTAAGGTTTGGGCCAGTGTGAGATCTTTATGGTACGATAACTGTAAAGTAAAAATATCAAATTTTTTGATTGTCATACTGAAAATTCCTAACAAAATTTTTTTATTTGATCTAATCAGCTATTCAAAACCAAAATACATTTATCATTTTCTATGTGTGCATCATTAAATAACATATCTTTTATTAATATTGTAGCATTTTGTCTATGACATTGTGTTTTTTGTAAGGGATTGAAAGCTGTAGAGGCCTCTTTCAGCCAGCTGTCCACCAGTGCACAGCAACAGGTGGGGTGGGGGCAGTGCTGTATAACGCTAATCCTCAGTCATCTAAAAATCCTAAAATGACTCCACAACTTTCTTTGGTCTGTAATTAAAATGACTTTAACCCGTAAGAATGGTTTGGCAGAAATTGTTAGTTTTTGAAACCATAACTTTTTAAAACCTTGATCAGCCTAAAACTGGAGACCAGACCATGCACACCAGACACAGAGCAATACTCTTAGCTTTTTAGAATAACTAAAAATTTCAAAAGGTTTGATCCCACAAGACAACTGTTAGTCATTCGGTGCATCAGACATCTGAAACATGTCATTTGTGAACAAATATATATTTGTTCATTTGACTGGATTGCGACCCACTTGGGATATTATAACCAACAAGTGCTGCATCCCAAACTTGTATTTGCAAATGTTTATCTGCCTCTGTAAATCCTCTATCAGGTTTAAGTTGGGCCTTTTCATACAGTCACTATTACTTCTAGTCAGAATAAATGTGTTTGTAAAATTAAAGGATTTCTTCAAACCTCAATAAACTGAAACCTTAAAACTAAATCAGCGACCTGCTTCCGGACTTCATACAATCACTGCTCTGTTTACACTTTTTAAGGAAATGTGTGCACTCTTGCATATGTCTGTGGAAACATATGCCAGAGTTGACAGGTGGTCGTTATGGAGGCTTCAAGTAGTGCAATTTCTGATCAGTCATATCACCATTAGCTTTAGATGGTGTCTAATAGCCTATAATTTGCTGTGTCTAAGAAGTTCTAATAATGCTTAAGGTGAGATAATTATTCTATATATTATTCTATAATATTATGTGGTTTATTGTAGGCTCCCTAATATGTGTGATGCCACTTTATTCTCTGTATTTGGATCACAGGTGTTCAGATTATGACGCTTAATGCAACCATCTATACGCTAGCTTAAATGTCTTATTTCAGTGTTTGGAATGAGTGTCCCTGTGCACAACTTCTGAAGTTTGTCAAAAACCTTTCAGACTGAGGTTTGAAATGTTGTGAAGGGAGCAAGAGAGCAGGAGGAGCTTCTCAATATATTTCTGTTGCTCTTGTCACAGGGGAGATTGAGATGAGCGCTTTGGTGGCGTGCCCCGGGTGTGGGCTGGAGAAATGAAGAAGTTGGCATGTGTTATGTCATGCCTCCGGCTTGTGTGCTTACATCAAAACACTATTAGTCTCTTTGTCTTGTGCCACTACTTGAACAAGACTTTTGGCTGAGGAATATATTGGCACTGCCTCAGCTCCCCCGGTGCTCTGTACGCGAGGAAGGAAAACGAATATATTGACTAAGTAAGCTTTTAGCTTAAGATTGTATTTGATTTCGGTTCTATACAAAAACTAATTATTGGGAGAAGGAAGCACATTTAAAGTTGTCAACTGATTTGAAACTACAGGCAGAATTTGTGGGTAGATTTGCAAAAAAAAAAAAAAAAGCCATAGCAGGCACATGTAGTCTGGAGCATACTTTGTTGCTGTTGTGTATGTCTTAAATATTGCAACAGCTCCAATGTTTTTTGGTAAATCAGAATATACAGGATTAGGAAGATTTTTTTCTCCCTGAGAAAAAAGAAAAAAATCACTCATAATTGAAAAGGAATGTGTGGGAAAACATGATCCAGCATGCGATCAAATGAAGTTACAGGACGGTTGATTAAAGATCCAGCATTGTGTTCAGTTTTTGTTGTTTTTCTTTGGCTCTTGTCGTGTTTCTCGCAGAGTGTAGGAGTCTGGCCTCATTCATGATTCAAAGCTGGCGGGGTGGGTGTGATTGTGAGTGGGATGCTCATGCGTTTGTGCTCAGTGTGAACTTCATCTTCATCTGGACTCCTCAGGCAAATAGGACCTGCAGTGCAGACCTGTTAATACACTTTTTGAGCCCTGACACAATTGATGATGACTGAAAGACAGGGCGTAGTGATCAGGGTCAAATCAGCTGACAATGCTCTCAGCTTCTGTGACAGGCTGAATTAAAGTCTGTGGTTTATCAGCTCCAGCTGGTGCTGTCAGAGGAATAGAGGGCAAGAGATATCACTCTTACAACACGGGACACTTTAAAGATTTTTCTTTGTCTCCAAGAATCAGAGGCTTCTGCAGCAGCAGCTTTTGCCTTTCCTCAAAAGTTGCAGAAGGATGCAATGAGTAGTTTTCATCTGTGCGTTCTCAATAGTTTTTTTTTCTTTTGCAGTGGTCAATTTATCATTAAAAGTAAATTAGTAATTAATTTATAGTCTATATTCATTTTTATTTCATGCATTTGTAATCTTAACTGAATAATCTTGAGTCTCCTCAGCTTCTAGTGAGGTTAATGTTTTAAAGTGCCTTGCAAAAAGATTATTTTTTGTACTTTTTCACATTTTCTGGTGTTATGACCACAATATTGATTTCATTTTAGGGTGAGTTGAAAATGGGGTTAGTTTCTAAAAAATATACATCTTACGCATTTGTACATGTCATGAAACATTCCATTATGCACCAAGTTATGGCTGGTAAACAAAACTGAAATGCCTGACAATAAGAACTTGAATCAAAAAAGCTGCCAAGATTCCCTTAGAACTTTACAATGCTGGCCGTTGGTAAGATTTATTTCAGATGATCAGTCTCATACTATACTGTCAAAATATATATGTAAATTTGGTGCTTTTTAAGGAAAATACATGCAATAAAAACACGTAAGTACTAAAGTATTTTTTTAAATTAAATTGAGTGACTTAAGGTGAGGAAACTGTCATGGAAACATTATCCAACAATTCATCATAAAAAGGAAAAATCTTTTTCTTCAGATGTAATTTACATGCTGCAGATAAAAAGCATAATTTGGGTTTCCCCAGTTGTCTAAAGCCATACTAATCTTAATAGTATGTAAATGGCTAATAACAATGTGCCTCTCTAATTATTCTTGGACCTAGAAAATGGAAATAACACGGATAATCCCAGCTGGTGTAAGACATAAAAATTTGATCTGTTTGAATCTCACATAGTGAATACAGCGCATGTAAATACCATGCATCATATTCATTTGTGAATTGAGGCAGATTTTTTTTTTTTTTTAAAGTTTATTTTTTTGCCATTAGTTTGTGCAATCTGGGAGGAAACAGTCGAGCCTTGGCTGGCACTTTAGCCTGACTGATATCCCATTTCTCAAGTTTTGACTATTTCAGCGACATGAAAGCAGTTGGAACTTGAAAGGCAAAGTTTGAAAGCCTATCATTAACTTTCATCTCGTATGGCAAACAAATTGGAGAATCAGCCTGCGATGAAAGTGAGCCATCGGCCTTGTCACGAGCACTTAAGGCCACGGGGGTAATTAATTTGTATTGAATAGGAAGTCAAATACTGATGCGGACACTCCCAGACTCCCCTATCATCTTAGCGCTGAGCTTCCTTGGATCAAAAGGATTTCTTTCTCTTCCCCCACCCGCCTCCCCGCCCCTGCAGTCTGATGTCTTGTCTCAGGACTTGCTGAATAATAGAGATCAAGGGATTGCTGTCAGAGGCCAGCAAATATGAATGAAGTGTCATGGCACTTCACATATATCGGCAGAGTTCACTTGTTTTGGTGTCAAGACTGGATAAATTAATATTAGATGACCAAATGGTAAAACATTTACATGGCTGACAAAACAATTACTATAACAGATCCTGAAGACGGCTTTTATATGCGTGTGTGTAACAAATCACAGCGACAGCTCAATGTGCAAACAGACGTGACACCTACACATCTACATTATCAGAGGAAATGCATTTCGCTTAATTGCCACGCATATAAATATCAGGCATCATTTTGTTTTTAAAATGCGTGTGTTTGATGTACAAATAAAGCTTTGCTGAATTTCCAGATTTCATATATATGTTTTTTTTTTTTCCTCTTAAATGCATTTTGCAAAGTAATTTATTCAGCACATTTCACAATGATTCCCTCAAAGGCGGAGAACTCCAAAAATATCCAGGAGCAGAAGAGGGGGATTTGAAGTCTTTCTGTTTTATTATTAAAAGCCAACAGTTACTCATGACATTTGCATCCTAATAACTGCAAGATAAGTTGGAACTAAGTTGGCACTCTAAACCTAATCTCCATAATAAGATTTATAGGCGAAAAAAATTTGCTACTTTTATTGCTACAGGCAGGAAAGAGGGGTAGTGTGGGCAAACGTGTCAAGGGAGGGTGTTGATATACTCACATAGACATCAGTATGCTCTGTCATGCCTTTCAGTGGTGCAAAGATAGGAGGCGTGCAGATAACTAGGAAAGTATGAAGGTATAATCTTTCAGTTGTCCCTGTTTCTCTCTTTTTTCGATTCTGGCCTCTTGATAGACTATACTGTGGTTTCCTATTAATTCCTTCTTCTCATTCATTTCACTATGCTGATGGTGTGTGTTCAGAAAAAGCTCCACCATCAGTCAGTTAAATGTACCAAGGAGAGCCGGTTTGAACAAAGACAATACCTAATTTCCTCCCATTGCGCTTTCTCTCTTTATAATGAGCTTCCCATAACCAAACATTTGTCTGCTGCCTTACCAGACAGAGAATCTTGGCTATCAACATGTTGGAAATATTTATAAAAAGACAACCAGATCCCCATTTATCACTTAGCGGGGTAGGAGCGGCTCTCATTACGTAACAGCATTTTTGTTTGGGGGGCAGAGGAGTGGGGGAGGACTATGTTTGAAAAGCCGAGATGAATTACAGCAAGGTCCTTGAGAGAAAAAAAAAATCAATTGGAAATCTCCAGGGGAGACTGGAAAATGGTTTTGGTCGACGTACAGTCAGCTCTTTATGTCAAAAATTCATAATCCGGCTAAGACGGATTCAAGGAAACTGGCACAGTGCTTTATTGCATGCTAGGGTTGTGTCTGACAACCGGGCTGACTTTTGTTTTGTCTCAGCCGGTTGGCGCAAAAGAAGGCATTCCCTTTATGCTTCTATTGAAGGCAGGATATCTATTTTGTAATATTAAGCTTACTTAAGCAAACTTCACAGCCAGTCCTACGAAACATCGCATTATATGGCTGCGAATAGAACATCTTATTACTAGCAAAGTTTTCACGATCTGCTTCACGTTCATCTTATTTCAAGGAATGTTTCTGTCCTTGTTGATGAGGCCGCTGGTTGTGACTCACTAATACTTCCCTGCTCCTTTTCTTTGTATCTGACAGATGAACAGTGAACATTACTGGAGAGGACAAAGCCAGAATTCTATGCACATGTGATTGGATCTGAGCTTGCTCTGACCTGAGACCATTAAAATGGAGTTGCTATGGAAACTCATAGTGCTGCTGTCATTGGTGGAGTATCTGACAGGTAAGCCTCCCAAACACACTATTTGTCCTGTTGTTTTGTGGACACTTGCAGAACCTTGGAACAGAAAGTCTTCATCGCAGTGGATTTTAATTAAGGGCATGAGAGTAAAGGAACGATAGTATCACTGGACAACACACTTTTCAGATTTTTATTTGAAAAGTGTGTTCAAATAAAAATCTGATTGTGAAGACGAGATTTTGAAAACGGGATGAATAATTTTCCTTCCACTTTCTGTTTTTCAACTACATCAAAAATCAAGACGTGGGAATTCTTTTGCATGGCAATGCACTTTAAAAAAAAAAAATCCTACTGGTTTGAAATTTATATAAAAGAAGAAATATTTGATCTCTACAAAAAAAAAACAGAGATGGAAGCAAACATAAACTATTAAAGACTTTGAAAAAGTTTAACACCCTTAAAGTGTGAGGCTTAAAAAAAAACAACAACCCAAAAACAAACTCTCCTTATTAGAAGGTCAGTTCTGCTGAATCGCAAAGCTGCCCAGTCTCCGTATCAGAGACAACCACCATGCAGCAGTGGACTGTGCAGTTATTAATTCTAAAGAGCGGCTCAATTGTTTTCCTAATTGAGACTGTACTGGTCGTGGTACAGAAATCTTGTCATTGATCTGGGTTTTAATGAGAGACCTAATTTTCCTCCCTTTAGAAGCTGTTCAGGGTCAAACACGAGTTCTCCTCAGACCGCCAGCTCCTGGAGTTGAGAACAAGATGAATAAGAGCTTTACGGCATGAGCAAAGTGTCTTGAAGGAAATACTCATTTTTTCATGTTGCCTCGTTCAAAATCAGCGACTCCTCCTCGTGCCTGGGACCGAAAAATAATTACTCTGCGTGCATGTGAGAGCTGGTGACTGTGGCTTGCTTTGTATGCGTTCTTTTTCCTTAAAGCGGCAGAGCATGAGGACACCTAAATCTGCATATGTGGCAATTAGCACAGTTTATCGCTAAATCTGAACACATCACTAGATGTCTGATGAGGCTTTCCTCTGAGAATTGCTGCCTGCTGGATTATGATCTACACTACTATTCGAGATCAGGAGGTTTATCCTGCTGAACGATTATTTTAACTACACAGATGCTGGATGTTGATCAAAACATACCTTAAACCTGCCTGTTTTTGTTTCAGAGAAAGAAAACTGCTTCTATAAGGCTATTCACACCCACTTTCTGTGTTAGGCCACAAAATCTAATCTTGCAGTCATTAGTGGCACAAATCAATGCCGTGGTTATCAATTTACAGCAATTTGGTGCTTGACAGAGAAACAGAGGATAACATAGTTACTGAGCATTAATATTCAGAGTGGGGTTCCATTACATGTGCTCTACTTACAACAGTATAAACCTAGACGTCTGAAGCTTCTGTCTGCAGCAAATGGAAAAAAAAAAATGAAACACGTCAAATGTTTTACTGTGTACATTTTGCGAAGGGCCACTGTGTCAGAATTTTTAACTTGGGTTTAGGTTATTTATGCACATGTTCTGTTTTTTTTTTCTTTTTCTTTTTCTTTTTTTTTTCTTTTTTGTGGGCATTGGCTGTGTGGGAGAGCATTCGAGTTGAGGGGAAACCATTCCCAAAGCGAGTTCATGTAAAGTTAACCACCTCTTCTCTTATTCCTCTCTGAGGGTCTGAACAGCCTGAGGCAGGGGTGTCTACTATGTGTGTGAATGAGTGAGTAGAGCAAGATGGCACTGGGGCAAAGGGGAGGATGCTGTTTGCAGCCACAGATGCTGCATCACTAACCTGCAAACAGGCTGCTTTCTTCTAGCTCTGAATCCATTGTTTGGATTTGGAAAAATAAGACACTTATCTGCAAATATCTATGGCAAAGAAGTTATGCATGAAAATGTGAGATTATTTTGTGGCACCTTGCAGAAGTATTCATAACCCTTGCACTTTCTGACCACTTACAAAACCTTATTGGGCTTTGTTGTGATTTTATATGGTAGGAGCAACACAAATATGTGTGCAACTGTGAAGTGGAGGGAAATCAATAGAAGATTTTAAAAGCATTTTGCAAAAAAGAAAAAAAACAAACTACAAAGCTTTTTATTCTTTGGTCAATACTATACAAATAGCATTTGCTGCAGGTCTTTAGGAGCATAGCTATTAAATGTTTGAGCATTTGTCCGTGCAAAGCAGCTGATGTCAGTCAGAGTGGATGGACAGCAACATTGATTTTCAACTCTTGCCATAGATTCTCAATTAGATGCAAGACTGGACTTTGCCAAAATGTCCATACTGCATAACAGTCGTCTGGTCAACAAATTCTCTACCTGAACTGTTGATCTCTGCAGCTGCTCCACTTTTTCTACTGGCCTCTTGGCTGTTTTTCTGATTAATGATAGTCATCTCTTGGTAGCTCTGAAATTGTACTTTCCATCTCCAGAACATGGATTATTGATTTTACATCCTAACCTTGATTTAAGGTTTTCCAAAATTGGATCCCCGACCTCTCTGGTGTTACTTTGTCTCCATGATTGTGCTTATTTACTATGTCTTTCAACCGACCCCAGAGGTCTTTAAAAAACAGCTGTATTTACGACGAGGTAAAATACCTGAAGATTTTCGCAGCAGATTTTCGCAGCAGATTTCATCAGCGTAAAAATGGCCAACTTTTGGATTCAGTTTGTGGTTGTAGGTCCAGTTGGTGTGAATAACTTTGCAAGTTCAAATTTCAAGTTTGAATTTCCATTTGAGTAAGTCCTTTTGACGTTGAAGATGTCAGGCATATGATCTTAAGCATAGAGCAAAGTCCGTAAAAGAAATATAGCACACTTTGTATTCAACCTTCTTGTAAAGAATGACATTGATTTAAATCCTGTTTTCTAAAGGCTCTGTGAATTTCTGAGCAGTTGGCTTAAATAATTGGAAGAAATCACATAAGGGTACAATTTAGCTGGCAAAATTGGAATCAAAAACATAAACATATTACCAAGAATTGCAGCTGAGGCTCTTAACAGCAATCAAAAGTTTTCCTCTTTCTGAATAAATAACACAGAAAAAAAAAAAAGGTTCACATTTGCTGAAATGGGTATAATTTATTTATGCTGTCTTTTGATATGTGGTAACAAAAATCTCAGAAGTTGACTGATATAATTAGATGGTTTTATGAAACTATTTCTATGTGATGGAGAGATTTATTTTTTTTTGGTGAGTCAGAGAAAAAAAGGGGATCACAGTTCACAGAGCTGAGGTGTTTGGAGATATTATTCTAGCCTCCATGAAAATGAAAACAACAACTCATTTCGGTCTTTTGGTGTTGCACATATGTCACTTATTTCAGTGGAATGATAATATTATTGGAAATTCCTGATTAAAATTAAATAAACTCACACTCAAATATCATTTAGACAGAAAGGGTATTGAGATAAGCAAAGTAGAAGAGGAAAACTTGCATGTACTGTAGAGATGGACCCCATCCAATCAAACATTAGTATCAGTGTCTATTTTCGGATCAAATATTGGGTTTAAGCCACCTACAGTGACTGCGAAGAGAAAGCTGACTGCGATTATGTTCTGGGCCTCATTGCATTCAAGGTCCCTCTTTCTCTCAGTCCATTTTGTGAATTGATATTAATACTATACATACACCTGACAAGAACGTGAACACATGCACGGCAAGTCCACTTTACCCTTCATTATCGATCTTACAAGTAGACATAAATGTACTGCAAGAATTTCAGTTTTGTAAGTTATAGTGCCAGCGTTATTTTTTCATTCTTAGCATATGCAACTGTGCATCTTCTAGAGCAGGGGTTTTCAAAGTATGAAAGGGTGAGCCCCCCTCCAAGGAGCACAATGCCTGCTGCGCCCCCCCCCAAGACTCTAAGAAGGATTATAAAGCCCCCCCTCCCCCCAGATTCTGCAAGTACTGTTTGGTGTCAGCGCAGCGCATAGAGCTCCTCCTGCAGCTCCACAGCTCAGATGGCTGCGACACTTACCGTAATATTAATAATTATAACGGTGCTAACTTGCCATTATAATTATTGCCAACTTGGCTGTTTTCACGTTTATTGCGCTGTTCAAATTGGTCTCGATGTTTGCAGTTTTCTGGAGCGCAACGTGAAGCTCGACGTCATTCAGAGGTAATACATTAACTTGACATTAACAAAGACACAGTGGGACGGATCATCCTGGAATTTATGGACAAGGAGAGACTGAGTAAAACTACCTTAATGACGGACAAATTCTGGGATTTATTGTGAGTCTCTGTTTATTTCCAACCCCAAATGAGTAACTTCACGTTCAAAAATGAGCCCAAAAAGGCGCAACCAGCAACTCGTTAAATTTTCAAGCGACTTAAAAAAAATGAAGCCCAAAGCCGCTTATAATACTCGGACTTGGTTTTGACAGAAACTCAAAATAGTTCCAGTTTTTCCACCCACAAAATGCGCATCTCCCTCCATTGATTACATTTATGTCTCATAGAGACGTGGTCATTGACAATATTCAGTAGAGAAATACTGATTAAATAACAAAAAAGATATCATTTAGCAAAATGATTTTGATAAGTAACTGTAGTCTGACTACTGGATTTGAAATAGCAACGTTAGATTACTGGTTACTGAAAAGTGGTCCGATGTCAGTCAAACATTAGTTACTGACATCACTGGCCAAAACATCCTCTAAGGTGGGAAACATTTCCACACGCGCACCCCACAGTACCAACTTTTTCCTAAATCCACAGTTTGTGAAGTTGATATTTATAAAAGACGTTTCTCTCACATCAGTAGACAGCAAGCAGATAGCTTTCCGGTTTACTTTTTGCGCTTAGTGCTCTGGCAGAGGCGCGTACACTTTGAAAACCGCCGTTCTAGAGAATGCAGATCTTAATTTTCACCCAGAAATTTCCAAAACACTGTGAACATTTTCAAATCCAGCATGTTCCGTGTCAAGGTTGAGACCGTGACAGGATAAAATAGATGAAATAGAGCAAAATGCTGTACTCTGTTCACCCTTACTGTTGTCTTTTTGACCTTTTCTCTCTCACACAGTGGGTACAGTGCCTATAAAAACTGCTCACCAAATTTGATGTTTTACTCTTTTTTTTCTTGCTTTTACAGATCAGTCATGATCAATAAAATGTGGCTTTTTGGGTAAAAAAAAATATAAATAAATCCTCTTTGATGTCAAAATAAAAACTGCTTTATTCAAAATAACGACAATTAATTAAAAATATGAAACACAAACTACGCAATTAACTAACTTTTCAGCCACTTCAAGTCAGCATATAGTAGATGCACCCTTGGCTGCAATCACAGCGCAGATCTGTGTAGATAGGTCTCAAATAGACTTGCACATCTAGACACTACAATTTACCAGCATTATTTCTTGCAAAACTGTTCAAGTTTTGTCAGGTTGTGTGGGGCTGCTCCGGATCATCCACTTTGCTGTCTTGTAATCGTTTCTGTGCAGCTTTAGCTGGATGCTTCAGGTCATTGTCTCGCTTAAAGCCATTGTTCTCTTGCAGATGGAAACAAACTGTCCTTCAGGATTCCCCCTGTATTTGCAGCTTTCATTTTACTTTCTTTCATCATAAGCCTTACAGGGCCTGCTGGCATCCCCACAGCATGATTCTGTCACCACCATACTTCTCAGTAGGGATGGTGTGTTTGTGGTGATGTTCAGTGGTTGATGTCTCTCAAACATAGCAACATGTCTGAAGGCCAAAAGGCTACAATTTGTTTTTACATTTGACCATGGAGCCTTTTGACAAACTCTAGTCACGGTTTTATCTGAGTTTTCTTCCAACAGTGGCTTCCTCATTGCCACTTTCCCATAAAGCTCTTACAAGTGAAGAACCTGGGCAACAATTGTCTGCAGAGTCTCTCCAATCTCGGTTGCTGAAGCCTGTAACTCCTTCAATGTGGTCAGAGATCTCCTCTCTCACTGGTCTCCTACTTATGGGGTCACTGCGAAGACGGCCTGATCAAGGCAGATTTACACGTGACATATTCCTTTCATTTCTTGATGATGGATTTAACTCAAATGTTTTTGGCAGATGTGAAGAATTTTTAAATAAGTTGTGAATTGTTGCATAAACTCAATTATGTCAGACATCCTGCAGAACCTGATCTGTCGTCTTAAAGCGCACAGAGCAACTGTTCACTCAGGCCCCACAGCAGGGAGGCGTCCTCAAAAAACTTGAAATATAAACTGTTTTTGTTTGTGTTTGTTGATTTTCATAAAATTCTAATGAAATAATGACAGAAATAAATTCATCTGGGCTATTTTAAGTGGCTGAGCGAGTGAATTTTGTATTAACAAACATGTTTATGCAAAATGTTCTCTGAGGCCCATATCCCTGTGCACCCGGATGAGTCAGATAAAAGTGATCCAAAAGGCAGTGGTGCTGGATGAAGGAAAAAGTCATGTCTTTCCCCTTAAAGGGGAAATCAGGCTTTCAAATGAAAGCACAGAGAGAAATTATTCATTTCTTTGACAAGAGTCTGAAGTAAAAAAAATAAATAAATACACTGTCTGAGCTAATATCAGCAGCCATGCTTTCAGAGTGAAGGCAGCATGTTTCCGCTGTATTCATCAACTTCAGAGTCATTTCCGCCAATCATTTGACACTGAGAAGTTGTGGAGCTAGCAATAAAAACAGTTCAACTTTGTAGATGTTTCAGCTCTTTCCCGGTGATTAATCATGACACATTCCGTAGCAATGAATATTCTGTAATATCAGGAACGTGAAACTGAACGCAACAGACTACAGGAATCGAAGTGTTAATGGAAAAAGAGATGCTGTCATTTGACAGAGGGATAAATGGTCAAATGGAGATGATTTTGTTTACTTTATTGTCAGAAAGAGAGATGGATATCATAGACTGTAATCAAAAAATGACATACTGTTGGTGCATTTGAATCAGTCAATACCTTTTAGACACTTAGGTTTCTAAACTTTAACAAGAAAACAAACTTATCAGGAAGTGCCGTGTATCAGGAAGGTTCATCATGAGATTATAAAACAAAATAGTACGAAATAAAACACGAAACATGTGGTCTTGCATATCAAATGGTTTATTGAATAGCAAACATATACATATACATTTAACCTTTTGGCACCAGCGTAATATTTTGATAAAGTGTTATCAAAACTTAATATCATTCCCTATGAAAGTACGGAATGATATTAAGCCTTGTAATTATTTCTATTAAGAGACAATTAACAATAAAAAAGACATTTAAAGACCTCATCAGTGGTTTTGGAAGCATAAAGACCCATCAATGGACATTTACTGGAGAATAAATTCCTTTGTCATCTTTTTCCAACACTGTTTTCAAAGCAGACTTCTTTAAACATATTCCCAACACCAGCTAATGAGCTTCTTTTTTGTGCTAATAAAGATAAAGATGAATGAAGCCTGCTCATTTGATTATTGTGCAGACAGTTAAGCAGTTTTTCAATACAGACTGTACACTAAGATCATATCATATACCAAAATTCGCCTGAGAGATAAGGAGATAAGGATCAAGAAAGCATGGGAGTCACGTAAAATGGTTCATTCAACGCCTAAAATTTCATTCTCGAGTCCAGTGTAGGAAAACGTTGTTCACACAGAGTGAAACGACAGTAAGCCAAATATATCACATTCTAATGTATAAATTATGTTATTTCTGTGTCACATATGGATGCATTTCATTAGGAAATGTCTGTGAATCTAAAGCAAGAGAAATTTTAGAGTTTGACACTTCAAACTCTTTTTTTTTTTTTCTTTAGCAAGAACAGATATGTGTGAACAGATGATGCGCTATGATGCGCTTTTCTATTTTTTTTTTGTGCATGTATTTATGTAACCACCGGAAACAGTCATCACATTTAACCACTTCATCACCTAAAACAGTGATACTGTTTTATTCTCAGTTATATTTTTCTGTGATATTTATTAATGGATGTTATTAAAGACTAAAATAAAAATAAATAAGTTTTTATTAATGGAAAAACAACAACAAAAATATAAAGGACATACGTTTTGCTTAGCACTAGCAAAATGCCAAACATCACTTTTTTCCACAGCACAACTCTCATAATGTAAAATAACATAAAGAATACAAAAATGAAGTATGTGCACCATGTGTAAGTAAAATAGGTTGTGAAGCAAATATGGAAAGTATCCAAGCACTGGTCCACCTAGAGGAAAAACATTTAATTTGATTTTTATATCACTGTATAATTTTTAAAAATATGTATTCTGGACCTTTTATTAGTTTTTGTAGAATTTAATGAACAAAGGGCAAAATAAATTTTTTTTAATTATACTTGTGAAAAAAAAATTGAAAATACATTTTTATTTTGTATTTGATTTTTATGAACATCACATCTGTATTTACGTATTTTGGATGTAATGCAACTAGATAATAAATGTTATTTGCACAAGCAAATCTTCTGTGTGGTTTATAAAGCCATTTTTTACAGAGAACTATAAAAATTGCTTTAATTTGCTGCTCCTATAAAGGGAAGTGGGTGGAATCACTTCTGTTTCCCCAGTGGTCATTGCACTGTATATTACTGATGCAAAGCCTGTTACTGCAGTTGGGAAGCAATAGCTTTGATTAGCAAGAACGGTAGAACATGATTGGAAATTGGCTTTAAGTGTCTCATATATTTCTTTCTAATAACCATGTAGCTAAAAGCAGGTGGTATAAATTTAATAAGCAGCTTTGTACTGTTTCTGACATCCCAGCTGAATTGTCAAGGGGAATAGTTAGTGTTTTCTATTGCTTGGGCAAGCCCAGTCCTACATGCCATAGTGGTGTACCCATCAAACAATCAGCGATCTGCAAATATAATTTACAGATCGCAAATTAACAACTACCTTTTATAATTGCAGATGGCTGCAATTATAAAAATGCAGCCATCTTCTCCCTCAATTTCTGTGCTGAAATGTTTTGCTGTCAATTTGCGAAGCACAAATGCGTCAAGAGTTCAGAAAAATCTAAACCGTCTTTTTTTGACACAACCAGGACACTGGGTCTGCCTCCACATTAATGTTCGGTGCTCCCAAATAAGAAACCTTCAAGGTGTATCGTATCGGGACTAGACAGAGCAGAAAGATGCTTTAAAAGGCAAAACTGTCTTTTTTCATTTGGTTTCCAAAACCTTAAGCTGAAACGAATTGATTCAGTGTCTCAAAAGTGGTCTGTACCTCCCCCTCAGCTGACTCCTCGTGGGCCTGTTTATTCATGCTAAGGTAAGCTAAAGGAATCCATCTGCTGTCAGCCAGTATTGAATTTGAGATTAGTTTTTATTTCGACCTCTAAAACAGCTCGCTCTTCCTACAACTTGCTTCGGTGCTGAGCCTTGTTGTCCGATGAGCCTTGGAATGCACGCACATATCACCATCTGGCAGCAGGGCACAGATAAGGGTAGAGTTAGCCTTTTCTTCCCTCTTCAAACTCCATTTCACAAAGACCTGCATTTCCGGCCTGTGGCATTGTGCCGTCAACCACTTGAGGGATCTAGATCACTCCAATTCAGTGTC
The DNA here is from genome assembly GCF_019740435.1 of Gambusia affinis. Lineage (NCBI taxonomy): Eukaryota > Metazoa > Chordata > Actinopteri > Cyprinodontiformes > Poeciliidae > Gambusia > Gambusia affinis. The sequence continues at coordinate 9,669,426 of NC_057868.1, forward strand.
ATTTTGTAAAAACTAATTTTGGAAAGTAGGAGAATTTCTTATTTGGCATTAGCAGATATTCCCAGCACTCCTAATACCCGATTGTGGATTCCCTTCTTGTTTCTGTATCATAAAATTCAGAGATGATATGGTGTGACACAGTAACTAAGGTGACACAATTTGACTAAAACACTGGGAGGAGGTTGTCAGGATCATTTAGAGAGAAAAGAAAACGAAGTTATTTATGAGCTTACAATGAAAAACTAGAGGTAAGATGAAAGGAGAGAAAACAGCAGGGAACAAACCAAGAAGGCACACAGAGAGTACGAGTCCAGGAGTAAACAGGCGTGGTAGATGGGGAAGGAACAGCAAGGAATAAATGAGCAGATGATGAACTGATATAAACAGTATGCAATAAGACTTTATGGACACAATAAAAAGTAGAAAATTACCACAAATTACAAAACCAAAAGTCTTTTAGATCAAAGACCTGTAAAGAAATGGAAAATGAAAACATGTGTTACATAGTATGTATAAAAGACAAGAAGAAAACATTGTGTGTTTGTTACGATACGTTCAAATTCACAATTATTTTAACAGAATGAAGAAAACAAATAGGATCAGCAAAATACATGGATATAAAATTAAACATTTGATATTAAAATTAACAGACAGTAAATGATACAATTTTGTCATAAATGATTTATTATTACTGAGTTTGTTTGTGCAGTATGTTGTATTTATTCTTTGTGGTTGTTTAATTTCATGGTAGAAATATTTTACTATGCCTGAAGTTGTTAAAAGAAGCAATGTTGGTTTTGAGTTAAATTGCAGTTGTCAAAGTTGGAGTTTTGTTTTCAAATTTTTCCATGTTTTTTTTTTCAGAATAATTTTTTTTTCATATATGTCCATCATAATAAAATGTGTTTTTGAAAAAGCCCACAAATAAAAAAAAAAATAGTGCAGTTCTTTACCTTCCAATCTAGTTATCGGATAACTTTAGACTTATGTAAACCGATATTCTGTTTTTTTTTTTTTTTTGCCTTGATCTTTGTCACAACTGTGTAGTAGCTACTGACTATAATGTGTAGAGATACATTGATAGCAACTTCGAACCATTTAAAAAAAAATACATAAATGAATCAATTACCAACACTTTTAAATCCAAGAGGTTCCGAAAACACACAAAGGTTGAACCCTCAAGACAACTTTGCTGTATTCAGCTCAGCCTTCCTGTTACTGACTGAAAGTTTGTCTTGCTCTTTCTCTATTAAAGCTGAAATGAACTGCTGAGGGGTTTCAACATGTTATAGCAAATAGTTTAATCGTGCATCCTTCATTAGCTTCATCTGAGTTTCCCTTGATTTTATTTTAATCAACTTACTACTGCTGTAAGTCGCTAACTTCACAAATCCTTCCTTAATCACAGAGAACTCCGCGGAGATGAGTGTTGTCATTGTAACCTTGTAGTTTTTGCATATACTGCGTATGCTGACCAGGCAATTATCATATAATGAAGTTTCCAACTATCAAATCACTGATCTGGACAGATTGAGCTGAAAATGATCAGACTCCTTTCTTTGGCCAATTTCTCAATCCATCTCCAGTGAAAATTAAAACAGAATGGCTAAATTTGTACTTCCCTCCATCAGTGATGAAGGGTTTTTTGTTGAAATTAAAAAATTTCTCAGTTTACAATGACACACTTGTGATCCAGCTCATAATTGCCACAGGCTTTATCTCCCCCCTTAGGCTTTTGCATAGCAGGTGTATCGCCTGCAGAGGAACTCTCTTCTGGAGATCTGTCACTTCTTATTGCAGCTTCAAGAAAAACGCTTTGTATGACAGACGATGATAATTAGGTGGAAACTTATTTTATTATTTTCCATTTGTCCTCGTGGAGAGAAATAATCTTTTTTCAGGGCTCCTTCTTAGACAATCACAGATTTTTAAAAAAGTGTTAATCTGAGTTTTGAGGCGAAAGACTGACATCCTACACCCTTGAGGCTTGAAAATGATATCTGCCTCTCATACAAATGACTTTCTCTAACTGATGAATATTTCTACTATTGGGCTGTTTAATAAATGCAAAACTCTCTAACTAATCCAAATGAATTCCCTTTTCAGAAAGGATAGCTTTTATTTGTTGACTTCTCCTTAAGCAACTCTTACACAGTGTGTGCACATGCATTTATTTGTATAATCCAGAAGCTGACCGCCAGGCACACAGCTAAATTTAATTGCATTCAAAAGCATCGAAAATAAAAAAAAGTTGAAATCCTGCCCACTTGCTCTCTGGCATTTGTACATGACCTGCAAAAATTGGGTTGTACGCTTGTGGGTTATAAATTTGAATTGTCTGTAAAAATACTTCCATAAAACTTTTTAAAAAGAATTTTGTATTTAGATCTTTATGTTACAGTTTTCTGGTTACCAGTTGGCTACTCTGGTGTTTCGAAGATTTGGCAGATTTTAGAAATTAGTAGAAATTGTAGCAACGACCATCTACATTAGATTGCGTTAATGTACTCTAAATTTGCGATGAATCTTATGTTTCAAAGGAGTTATAACTGCACTGAAATAGAAGAGCAAATTTTTTCACAATGTTGTGATTAAAAAACAGTTAAAATAAGTTGGTTAAAGTTAAAAAAAATATATATAGTTTAAAATGTTAAAAATATCATGGATGATATTTTTCCCCTATGATATTTCTGATTAATGTTGTAATCCTTCTTATTAATTAAAAATACGAGTGTACTGGAAGCTTCTTTTATATGAAATAAAGCTTTAGGTTATGAAGAACCCACTTGGTTCTCAGGTGTTAATAGAAAGGTTACTTCCAGTCTTATTTGAATAGCCCAATGTGTCTAATATGTAACTTTAAGTGTAAAGATTGTGAAAGGAGATTACATAAAGTCAACATTTTAGAAGCCTCCTGGGCAAACAGCAAGTTGTGACTGAGGTTAAAGGATTGAACAATAGATCATTACCTAAGTTCTGTGAGAAGAGGTGCCAGCACTTTTCAGTCTCTGTTGGCTAGAAAGATAGTCATCTTGGCAACAACAGCAGTTCTGCTTGCCCAAAGATCACTTCAAAAATCTAAATTGGACTGACCTATCTTTATGTGCAGGATTATGAGATGTCCAGAGACTTCTCACTTTGAATTTAGAACTGGTCAGTGAGTATCTAAAAGATCATGGAGGTTTTAGTGTTCAGTGCTGTTGTTTGCGCATGTCAGTTGTGCATCAGATTTTTGGGGCACACCACAGACGCTCAAATACAAAAGGTCCAGACGGAAAGTTTGTATGTAAAAAGTTGTGATTAATTGCAATACATTTTTAATACATTAAAATTGATCGTTCCCCTAACAAACGCTCATCAGAGCAACCATTTAGTGATTTTAGTTATATTTTTTGATCTGGTAGAGTAGTCATGATGTGTCTTTGGTGCTGTGTTCCCTTCTGCTTGATGATTACCTCAGCTTTTGGGTTGATTCTACGCAGGAGCATATTAAACACTGGAGACAATCTGGGTCAGACTTTGGATTTATGAGCTAGATTGGATTCATCTTTACTATTAATGAAAATATATCAGAACTTTATTTCAATGCACAACTGAACTGATCTTTTTTTTCTACACCGTGCTCACTGTAAAGAACATAGCAGCTTGAAACTGGATTGCAATGTTTATTTCTCTTGCTTTAATTTTGAGTGCTCTGACTTTGGTTGTTTCAGTATAGTATAATACTGGGTTGTTTAAAATTGTTAGATTTTCTGCAACTACGCTGAGAAGCTAAAGGGAGTCGAAAAATTTTTCAATAGTTTTTGCCAACCAAAGTAGGATAATTTCATTGATGAAATATTTATGAAAAAAAAATAGTTAAAACTAATTTTTTGCTCAGTGCTATTCTGCACATTAAATGGAATTGCTTCATTATTAGATATGTAAACAGATTATGAAAACATCCTGAAAGGTGACAAAGATATGTTTTAAGTTGAGAAATAATGTTTTTGAGATAAATGTTTGATTTTGTCTAAAAAAGGAGATTATTTTGATTAATCTTCCCGTGGTCTTAGAGACACTCAGGAAGAGTGCGGCAGATGTCACGGTCGGAGGGTGGAGAAGTAAGATGTTTTCCCATAAGGGCACCAGTTCCCGAAACCACACACACACAAAACAAAAACCTTGTAAAAATGATCCCGCCACACCACACGCAGGGTATGAAGCTTGTGGTTTCCAAATGACCCTGTTTCTTAGGTTAAATAATAATAGTAGTAGTAGATGGCAAAGTTCATCTACTAATTTTGTGTTTTCATGATGTAAAGCATCTTGAACTGTCTTGTTGATGAAATGTGCTTTGCAAATAAACTTAAAAGATAAATGAAAAAGAAGTAGAGAGTCAAAATCAACAGGTTGGTTCACAATATGGAACAATTATTCAGATTAATATTTTGTACCTAGTGCCTAGGGAACCAGTTGTCAACTTACTACATTGTTATTCACCTTTTTCCTCTTCAAACCTTTTTCTCCTCGTTTCCCTCTCTAAACACCCAATGTCTGCAAACAGAGAGATGTTTGCAGTGCTTTTTCAGACTCAGCTGGAAATCAAATCTGACGTAGTCTTTGTCTGTTCTCCATCCAGGAAGTGGAGTCCTGCTAAGGCCCGTATTCACTAAGCAACCAGGCAGTGTGGTGTTTCCCATTCAGCCTGGCGAGAATCGCAGAGAGGTGGTGTTTAGCTGTGAGGCCCAAGGACACCCACCGCCCTTCTACAGGTAATGCCTGCAGACTTGGCTTCATGCATGCATCGTGTTTGTTGTTACATGGAGACTTCAGGTAATTCCTCAAGGCTACCAAGTGGAACATTTGCACTAACGGCCTGTAGAGATTGCATTTATTGCTTGAGGAAAAGTGGGGATTTGTGTACCATATGGTTCACAATGACTTTCCGCCTGCAGAGTTTAGATTCACTCTCAGTGATGGTTAATAAAGGAATGACTAATTCAATTCCCCCCCTTAGTTACTGCTGTCTTGCATATTCACAATGGCAGTGAGGCATTGATCTACACAGTTTACCGAGAGCTTTCTATGATACATACTACTATTGGCTAGTAAAATAAAAAATTACCACAGACGTGCTGAGTCAGAGATCTCCATGGTAATATGATAATTTGGGTCTATTTTGATTCTTCAGAACCCGGATGACTTGCTGGAGAACTGATGGAACCCTGCGTTCTGCTCTCTAACAGAAACAAAAACTGAGTGAAAACATGCAGCTCTTAGTTTGTAATCTAAATTCAAGCTTTGGTTATGGAGCATTGGTTTGCAATGATTCACAAATGACCATCAAGACCACGTCTATGTGGTTAAAAAAAGAGAAAAGGAAATAAATGATTTGGAGTGGGCTAATCAAAGTCTAGAGTTAAATTGAATTGGCATGCCATGGTGTAACTAAACCGGGTGTTCATTCCGGAAACTTTCCAGTATGGTTGAATTTCCACAATTCTGTAAACAATAGTAAACACTGGTAACTACTTTTTCACATAGATCTAGGTTTATTTGGATTGCCTTTTCTCCTTAATAAATAAATGACAATGAGTTAAAATGCTTATTTCAAGTTAAAACAGATGTGACGACCATCAGCAATACTGCATGATGCGAATGAGATGGGTAATGCTGGTACAGATAAAATAATGTTGACCTGGTTCGGTACATTGGATGTGTCTCCAGCCAATGTGTCCCTCAAAGATTAATGATTTATTTTGCCAGAACAATGGCAATGATGAATTAAGAATTCTGACAAAATATAAATAAGTATCTGTGTAACATATTAAAGTATTATCCATCGCATTCGACTAGGTAGCTGTTGTTTTCCTGTCAGTATAATTAAAGGCTGAATTCAAAAGTTGGCATTTAATGTGCAACAGGCTGAATTTGAGCATCACAATGTGAATGCAGCTGTTAAAGTGGTTTACAGATCCTCAGTCTTATTGTTAATGTGCAGAAACTAACAATAAAAATTAAATTGAAGCACTCAAGTAGTTTCATTTTTACTGTTATGAAAACATGAAAAGATAGAAAATGTAAATATTGTGCTGCCCCTCTAAGTTCAGTTTTTGAATTTGTTCAAATTATTTATAACTAATGCTTTAATCCCAGTATGTAGTGCCTACAATATCATTATCAACTTTCAATTCAAGCATTCAAACTACAGAGCAATCTCACATTTGAGTAATCCCACCATTAGCGTTAGTTAGTTTTTTCAGCTGCAGTCTCTTGGATCCTTGTAAAATTCTGCTGCAGTTCCAGAGTGGCTCCAAACTCCTGCAGCTTCAGGCATGTGTATTTCAGGGGCACCAAGGACACTTCCATTTGTTTTCCATGGCCCAGCAATCGTAAGGCAACATAAAGCCTTCACTCCAACTGATCTGGGTCCCTCTTTGTTTTGTCTCATCTGGAGTTGTTGGACCACTTCCAGCTGTGATCACTAAATCAGTCTAATTAGCCAGTCTGGTGCACTGCATATGTCTTCCTCTATTGCCCACTATTCTTCAACTCGGCCCTCTGCCTGTTTTTGTTTAACTCCCACAAGCTGAAAGAGGGTGGTGATAATGTCATCAAGAGGAGGGACAATCCATAGTCATTTATAGATGAGCATCTTTTGTTACTTTGTTTTTTGTTGTTGTCTTTGCCAGCATCGCTCTTCTGTCTTTGCAGTGTAAGCCAACCACAGTAAATGGAATAGCTGAAATTTAATTTAAAAAATATATATATAATATTTACAGATAAATCTAAATCTGGTTTAGGAAGCGTCCTTTTGTTCTCATATTATGCCTTACGCCTGAACATTATGGAAAGATGAGACCAGACTTGATTCCCACCCTTGATTTAAGACAATGTTGCTCTTAAAATGAACCTGCATCTTGTTTTTTTGTTTGTTTATGTAAAAGGGTCACAAACCTTCAGTATGTCAGTCTATTTCTCAGATTACATTTCTTCTCTTCTACTTTTCTCAACAAAATGAGGTCTTTAAGAATACAGTGAGCACTGATGAGACTGTGGCCATGCTTATTAAAAAAAAAAAAGCATTTTTATGGCTTTAGTGAATATTAGAGTGAAAAATAAAACATATTTTGACATTTATAATTTCTTGCCCTGATTGTAATGATGAGCTGTTCGATATATTGGTTGAATGCTTTTGAGACACTCTCTTCTACTGGTTATTACTGATCAGACCCTTAGCAACACATTGCACAGAGAGAGTACTAAATCAGAGTCAGAGATGAACAGTTAAATGTGTGACTGCTGTCTGTCATGTGCTTTCATTCACAGGTGGATGCTAAACGACTCCTTCATCCTGCCCATGCCGGGCTCACGTTTCTCCCTCATGGGTGGGAACTTACACATCACCAATCTGAATAAAGACGAAGACGTGGGCATCTATCAGTGCTTTGCATCAAACTCGTTTGGCACAATTATCAGCAGAGAGGCCAGTCTTCATGTTGCTTGTAAGTTCACTCATGATTTTACTCATCAGTGTCTGTTTATGTGTTTCTGGTTCTCAAGGGATCCTTTGGAAGTTTGAAAAAAGAAAAAAAAATATCCGAAGCCATGTTAAAAAATGGCTGCATTTGTAGGACAGTTTAGAAACTTCAGCATCTCTAGTCAAGATATAACTTCAGGTTCTCAAATTTGCTGAAGGCTTGTGCTACATTTAAAGCAGCATATATACTGCTTGTAAGGTTTGTTTTCTTTAGCACCTTTTCTTTTTTCTATTTTATAAATCACTTGGATATTCCTCAGTTTAGTTCAACATTTGCTTTGCTGGGAAATTCATCAGATGCTGTTATCCACTAAAGGTTTGATGCCTCAGCTTGCCTTTTGTCAGCTCAATCTTTTCCTAATCTTTTCCTACGTGCCACGGAGCAAGCAGTATCCACCTCTCTGCAAAGATCTCGCTAGTCTTGGCATTAAAGACACCTACGCCACAATCCTGTACATTTAGTTCAACATCTAATATGATATTTTCGAGGCAAACATTCTCCTGGATGTTTGCCTCTGGATTCTGAACTTTTAGTGAGAATGCACAATCAACTTGCATTGGTAGAAACATCTCCAACTCCATCACACTGAGATCTTGGGTACCTTAGGGTTGCCTGGACCGACCATCAGTGTTCACACTGCAACATTTAAACTAGAAATACCAGGCAATTGTACATCTTTCTGCTTCAAGCTGTTAAAATATTTAACTGCTGGTAGGATTATTTTATTTGTTTTATATGTTGTATTTATTTTGAGTATCTACTATCTGTACTATCTGTTTAATGATTTTTTTTTTTTTTACAGTAGTGTGTTTTATATCTGGGAAAATTGCTGCCACATTTATATGAATATTTTCCAACTCAGATTTTTTTATGTTGTTTTTTTTTTTTTTTTGGACTCTGAATGAAACATTGGTAATGATGAAACATTCTTATTTCCGCTGTCTGAGGTAGCACAGATGATGCATCGCAACATTCATACATCATATTTACTTTTTTTTTTTAAGACCACTGTCTGTGCGGCATCACTTTTAGCAAGGTGAACTTCGGGTCTCCTCTCTATATGGCGAGCCTGTATCAAATGACACTCCTGATATCTGTGAACAGATGGGCCAGCTTGATTGAATTCTGATGTCTGTTTCTCTGCCGCAGCCGACACGGCAATGATCCTTGGCGAGAGAGCACCAGCGATGTTCATCTTACCACTGTTTGGTGCTTCTTTGTCGCAAAGCAGCGGTAAATCATCAGCATACAGAGCAAATTTGTATTCTGAGCTGCCTGTGGGCTGCTGATGATATTCACATTTCCTATAAATTTTTGAGGCCTGTCCTCAGCTGTATGTCACCGTGATTGGACTCATTCGTTGCCCGGGCCTGACTGGAGACCCACTGCTTTTGTCAACAGATGAGGACAAGCATCAGAGCTGACACGTCGTACATCTTATTTATTGCTCTTGGTTTAACTTAATTAAGTGTGCGGTGTGATTGAACGGGTCTCAGGTCAAGGGAATAATTCATGGTGGGGCAGTCTGTTATGAGTCAGTATCATGTTATTTGGAACAGAATCTGACTCAGTGGGGCTCAAGATCCCTTATCAAACACATTGTGGTTTAATGAGTTCAGGAGTGATAGACCAAGGTAAAAGCCATTAATGAAGAGACCACCCAGGATTAAAAGGTTATGTCTTCACTGGTAATCTTCTCACATCCCCTAACCCCCTAGTCCCCTAAAAATAAATGCTTTTAAGCAGAGCTATTTCAACTAAATTACAGTTCATACCAGCAAAATTTTATATTCCTCAACAGTGTCATCTGAAATTGCCATTTTTTTCCCCATTCAAGTCCTCAATGACGACGAACAACATCAAAGTATTTAGTTTTGCGACATCTAATGAGGTGCACTTTTTGCTAAATTGGATTGCGTAAGCATGTGCAGCATGAATGGGAATTAAGATTACATTTTTAATCCTCTGAGAGATGGATGATATAACCGTTTCCATTACCATCTGTTGTGGGCTTAAACCTCTAAACATATAAAGGTTGTTGATCCCCTCGACAATACACACAGTTAAAAAGGTTCTTTTCGCCTGCTGAGAACGCTGGAAGGAATAATCTAGTTGCTTATCTAGCATAGAGCCAGATTGAGTTTCCTAATCTTGTTGAAACGTTTTTTTTTTTTTTTTTTTGAGAGAGAGAGAGAGAGTGAATGGATTTTCAGTAAGGCGAGATGTTACGCTGTACAGCTGAATGCAGGGCCTGTAAGCATGGTTAATACCAGTTTTAAGAAAGAACCCAGTGCAAGAGAGATTTGCACTGTATATGGAGCCATCAGGGTATCACAGTGTTAAATGATGAGTGAAATAGCTGAATTTATGATAGGAATCTGGCATGGTGACAGCTCTGTATATGGATTTCCATTGAGATAAAGTTTGCCCTTGTATTTGCACTTAGAGCTGTACCTAAAATTATTCAAGCCCAACATCAAATTTGCTTTATTATCTAAACTAGCAACTGTTTGCAGTGGACAGCTCCAACAAGATCAATTTAAATAGCTCACTACAGCTATTTAGGCTATGCATATAGAGACTTGAAATTCAGCCTCTGCTTGAGAAACCTCCTCTTGATTCTGATATTCTTGCAAATTATAGGCTAATCTCCAGCCTGCCTTTTATCTAAGAAAAAATCTTGAAAAGGTAGTTTACAAGCAATTAATAGTCTTTTTTAGAAAGCATTGTATTTTAGATGCTTTTCAAACTTGTTACCAAGCTTTACATTGTACAGAAGTTTATCATAGTGAATGCATTGTTATTGTGGGTTGACAATTAAAACCACAATAATTGCTTTAGAGAGAGTGGATAAATTTCTCATTTAGAGCAGTAGGTGTGTGTCAGGTCTACTGCATTGCAGTGGTTCAAATCTTACTTGGCAGTGTCACTTTTTTCTCTCAAACTTTGGGATTGTGTCTCCTCTAATTCAATGTGGGATGCCACAAGGTTCAGTTTTGGGCCCCTTATTTTCTTCCTTCATGAGCTAGCCCTTGGCTCTTTTTTTCAGAAACATTGAATTGGTTTCCATTGCTATGCAAATGATTGCAGTGACATGCTTTATTGTTGTGCATCAATAAAGTTTTGTGTACTTCAGGTTGTGCAAAATGTACCTGCATGTTGTTCTTGCACACTCTTTCTCTTTTTGAATGGCAAGCTAGGAGCTTGTGTTATTGTTTTATAACTTAGCCTGTTTTAAACATCTCTGCAACTGTCTCCAACCTGTGTGCTGTGTTAATCATCACGATTCTGTTTGTTGCCTAACTCTGAGATGTCTGAGAAAAGCAGAGATTAAATAAATGACAGTTTTTCTAACTCCATTTACTAATTAGTTGGCTGGCTGTTGATGTTATTTTTGGAACTGAATGGTACTGAATACATTTCCACACCATTCAGCTCTTTCTTTGTTAAAATATATGAAAATTATTTATTTTTCTTTTCAAATATATGCTCTGTTTTACTTTGGTCTGTCACTTGATCTTGTCAAACAAATCTGTTTGTCTGTGTCCTACATTGATAGTCAGTTATTATGGTTTCACCACCTCATGATTTATGATTAATCCGACCCCACGTCTGTGTTTTCCAAGTAAGAACGTTTGCAGCATACTAAGAACTTTTTATGCTGTCCAACAACTTAAGTATCACGTGACAGACAGCTATAAATAACTTGTCTAACTAGCTGTCAGAAACTGGAACAAAAGAAATCTCAAGAGCCGGTGTCGGCATAAATCCACACACAGAAGGCATTTATCCTGTCACTTGCTAGTTTCATAGTCCATGCTCACATACATCACACAGAAAACCCGGCTTTTTGTTAATGATATTTTTAAATAATAATACAAATTTACACGTATCTTATTAAAAGCGTTAACATCAAGATAAGTCTCTGCATAGCACTTTTTAATTGGGTAACATATAAACAAAATGAGAAATAGGATCTTCTTAGCAAATGTCAATATTTTATGATGAGTTGATCTCAACTAATTAAAATAATGATGATCATTCTTGGCAAAAACATTCATTAGATATAAATGTATACAAGTTAAGATCTTCTGAAAGGTAAAGTTGAGATGGCGCCTCTACTTTACAGTGCACATGTTGCGGTAGAGAGTAATAAAAAGTAGCTTATTGTATTTCCTGACTATGTTCTATTCCAACCCAAAACATACAGTTGTTCATTCAGTGGAAGCTTAATGGTAGGAAATAACACAAAAGCCGCAGAATGTTAATAGCTCTTCAGAAAACGCTGAAAAACCCTCTCCTTGCCTTTTGTCCGGTAGAGAGGTGATAAACGTAACCACATCACAAATTGCCCTCAAACTTGCATTCCAGTAGAATCGCCTCATTTTGCTTCTCCACATTTGCCTCTCATTCATTATTGGGAGTCACATCGGAACGGTTAGCTCCCAAAAATGCAAATTCACATCCAATTTCATGGACCTGAAAGCACTCAAAATAGCCTGAACCCTGCCATGGCTAAGCACATAGAGGTGCAGAACCGTGATAGGCTTGATAAGAGGATCCACGCGGCGTTGAACAGCTTGCCTTGTCAAGCATTGTTGGCTTTTAGTGCGTCTAGCTCATTAACGCTCCACCATACACCAAAGGAATATTGATAGAAAGAACTTCACTCAGTCTGTTTTTTTTTTCTTTTAGATATATTCAAACTTAGAAATAAGGCAGTAATAAATCAGGCTCTGCATGTTGCTCACACGTTCTGATGACAGTAATTTATGGAAAGCTTGAAATTGGGGGAAAATATTGTTTTCATATGCCTTATTTTTCAATCCACAAACTTGTCACACATGCTGGTTTGGGAAGTTCTCACATTTTGGAAAGAACTACAAGTTGAATTCATATTCAACACAGTCATCCATCGTCTATATCGAAATATCCTTGCAGGGTCACGGGGGAGCCTTTCTCCAGCAGCCATTGGGCAGGAGGGAGGATACAACCTGGACAAATTGCCAGTCCATCACAGGGCACCACTGAGACACACAGGACAAACAAACAGGCACACAAGACAAACAACCAGGCACGCACATACCCTCACCTAGCGGTCATGTTTTTGGACTGTGGGTGTAGGCCGGACTACCAGGAAGAACCCGACATGCACAGGAAAAAATATGCAAACTCCATGAAGAAACAAACTAGACCTGGATTTGAAACTTTGCTACAAGGCAGCACTGCTACCAACTGCGCCACCATGCACCTCCAAATACAGTCGTATTTAATAAATTAGGATGTTATTGACATGTTGCATTCAGTAACCCATTAAGTGAAATGCATAGAATAAATACAAAAAACCCCTGATCTTTTCAAGCATTTTTCTGTTAATCATTTTTACTTAAAGCTAATGAAAACCTAGAGTTTAAAATTAGAATATTACATCAGACTGACAAAAAAATAAATAAAATTACAAAAACAAATGGGCCTTATGAAAAGTTTATTTCTGGTTTAAAAGTCATTTGTAAAGGGTACATTTTAATCTGTAATCTGAAAATAAATGTCCTACATCATACTGTACAAAATGAAAAATAAAGTAATATTAAATTATGTTATAATTCAAAATACAGTACTTCATTCTGTGTACTAAATAAAGAACAACTAAATATAATGTGATATGGGGTGCACATCTCCAGCTTGACCTTTTGTCCAAAGGAGCTCTTCTGTTCTCAGGATGATGTGAAAATGTCTTTGCTGCGATGTGAGAAATATATGACCTTTTCCATTGCTTTGCTCAAGATGCTTGGTCTGAGTTCTTGTCATATAAATGATCGTATTGGGCATAAATTCAAAAGGTTTTGAGGTAAATCAGATTTCACAGCCAAATTATTATAAAAGCGTCATGACAAAAGTGGCTGTGGAGTCTAAAGGTGTTTTAGAATATTTTTTTAATAAAAAAACATAGAAAAATATTTTAACCCTTAGAATCCTTGTCTTCATAAGGTTCTCTGAGACAATTAAACACTTGATATATGTTTAATAATATCTTTAATCATCTTACGTAATAACATTTTGAACGTTCAATTAGCTGCTGTTACACTGCTGTGTAGGTTTGTGTATAGAAAATCATCTAAAGAACGTCAGAACACAAGGAAGTGAAGTCAATTCTTCTCATACGTTTGAAATATGCATGCTGCTATGATGCATTCCCAATTACTTGTTTCTAAACACACTTACTGATTAAATTTAATATATATTTGTTTTAAAAGTGAAAGATTTTCTGACATTATAATTGTTTTAGTTATGTATTACGAACTTGAATATAGAGCTAAATTACACTGTCAAGGATTTAAGAAACAGCCACTTGGTCTCCCAGCTATCAATTATGAAGCCGACATATTTACCGGCTGAGCCAAGCTCATTGTTGTGCAAATCATTCAGAGGTCCAGGACGCAAACATTTCTTTTTGTTTGCTTGTTTGTTGTTATGAGAAAATTGATGAGTTTACTTTGCAAATTACGAGTTAAGCTCTTCTTCTCTGCCTCTGAGATATTCTGTCAGCGGACTGTGTGGTCTCTGCGTGCTACTAACAAACTCAATCAAAGAGGTGCTGCTGCTCTATGAGAGTGAAGATGTGTTTAGAAATTACAAATCATGCTCTACAACTGACAGTTTTATGAAAACAAACTGAACTTTGCCTCTGCCGATATTGAGAAAACAGTGCAAATGTTTGTCCGCGCTTCAGGAACGAGTGGATTCCGTCTGCTGGAACAATAATACCTCTAGTTTGTGTTTTTTTTTTTTTGCCTCTCCTGTGAACAAAATCGAAAATGCTACCGCAAAATCACGAAGATAAAATTGATCCTTAGTGATTCAAATCAACCTGTATTTGAATTTCAGATTACATTTTCTGCCACTACCTTTTTTTTCTTTTTGCCATTTCTTTAAGGAGCTTTCAAATGTTTACATCAAAGTCAAGACTGATGGCGCTTTTAAACCAGGCATTTACCACTTTGTGTTAACCTAGATTAAGCTATATCTTCAAGCCAGAGGAAATTGATGTATCCTTGACTCATTACATTGAAATCCGGTCTATTAGTGGGATACATGCTGGAGCTTTATTTACCAAAGAGAACTTATCTAAATATGCCATCAAGTGGAAGACGTGCATTACTGTGAAAGATGTATTAAATGTAAACATTTTAGAAGTGTTGAGTTTTAAGACTTTAATAAGCCTAATTTATATTGTTTTGCTTGTTTTGCTTACTTTACCATAAGTGTGTAGATGTTAGCATGATACATGAATTAGATTTTTACCCATATTATGAATGAGTTGTTGTTCAGATCGTTCTTTGGAAAGAAAAGACAATAATTCCTCCTTCAGATTGAATTAGATTGAGACAAAGGTGTGAGACACTTTTTGATAGATCAAGAGTCTGATTGGTTGATGATTCTCAATATTATCAAATGCCATTCAACTTGGTTATAGCATAGTATTTGAAACACGGAAAAATTGTAAAAACACATTTCATCTGCGGTAAAAGAAAAGCATATAGAGCATCTTTATGTTTCCCAGATGGGGTCAGACACACTTGTGAGTTCATTGGATGCTTTTATGTGCCATCTTTTCAAATGGCTTTAAGAAATTTACATTAGATTTGGTCCAATTGTTCATTTTGAACTCCAAAATAAATTGATCTTTTATGCCCAGTGGTTATTATTGTGACCTCGTCTCCGTTGTTTTTTATTCAAACACAATTTATTGCGCATCGCCTGGAGTGAATTTCATCACATTTGAATATTTCTGCCCAGATTCGGTAATGAAGTCATTGTCACAAAAGGGGACGGTGGTCATGGAGGATTCAAAATGCAGGCGAAAGGAGTCAGAGGTGGAGTGAAGACAAAGATGTTCGATAATACAAAAAGAAATGACGGACAATGAAATATGCAATCCAAAAAATCTGAACTGAAGATGAAGACCATCAAACTGGGCAGACTACACTAGGATGGAGCAAATGAACCAGCATCAACTACAGAGGGATTCATACTGAGTGGGACAAGAAACAGAGACTAATGAGCAGAGTGGAACCAGCTGAGAGTGCAATCAGCGAACAGAGACGGTATCAAATAATCACAGAATGATTGGAAGAACGAGAACTAAATACAGAGCAGAAACGGGCAGATCCTTGCTACTAAGACAGCAAGGATAACTCTAAATGCAAAAGAAATTTAATTTAAATTTAAACATGATAAACCAACTCCAAGATGTGGCAGTCATGAGGGTATAGTTGTGAGGAACAATGTTTTACATTCACAATAGTGAATGCATCAAAAGAAATAGTGTATTTCTGACAAGATGGAAAGATTTTGACAAGACAGTAGATTGCTATATATTCCGTGTTAAACTGTATGTATGGCTGCTCTCAAATTACAAGCTAGTCCTTTTCCTGGGTGTGGTAGGGGGTTAAAGCAGAGGTGCTGCTGAAGCACTTTCAATCCAACAACTGCATAAGGAAAATCCAAAGCTTGTAAAAATTAGGAGTTGGAACCCAGGATATTCTGCTAAAGTTCTAGTTTTGGTAATTGAGCCTGTTTGGATATCGTGCAGTGAAAGGATTGGGTAATTGGATCTTTTTTGCTGGCTCTGTATTTTCTTTCATACTATGGTTGGGATTATGTCTATACAGTGTTGCCCAAAGTTTAAAGCCCCTAAGAACACAGAAAATGTGGAAGGCAAAAGCAATCTACCGACATAGAGATGTGTGTTTGCCTGCCTGGTTTTTCTACTTAGAACTGTGGATTTACCGTCACACAGATTACTTATTTGCAAACCAACCTGAACCGATGTGGAAAAAGTAAGCTTCCCTCCCTTTGAATCATAAATTATCAGGGATCAACCCTTATTTCAGAGGGAAGGGGAGGTGTTATTAGGGCCACCCACATACAATTAGGAAATCACTTAAGTATAATTTGTTTGGGAACATGAAATTGTCTGAATGATCTGAAAAATCAACACATCGTCACAGCTTTGGGACTCCAGCAGGTTACCTTGAATACTGAAATTGTTTCAAAAACAAAAAGCAACAACTCATCCTGGAGGTCACAGCACAACAGAACCTAAAGCGCCGCAGGCCTCACTTGTCTCAGTCAATGTCATGATTGAGCAAAAAGAAAGAAAATGAATTGCTTCTAACTCATCAACGTTTTGGTCAAATATTCTCTTGCTATCTAATATATTCCACCCAATAAGATGTGGTGTGATGAAGTGATATTTAATAGTATTTATGCCATGTGAATGCTCATAATATTAAGGCTGACCAATAATCAGCCATAAGTTTTGAAGTTTTGATTGTGTTCTGTGTCTGAGGAGTAAATAAATAAATAAATAATAAAAAACATCAGCTGGGACTCTGAATGCATTGTGTACTCAGAAAATAGCTTCATGCAACAGGAATTGATAAAGATCTGATCATGGAAGCGTGACAAATTTGCAAGGAGAATGGACAAAACATGATATACAGATTTTTTTTTAAAGTTGTATAGAAGCTTTTAATAAATTATATATGGAAAAATAATTTTTTTTTAAATTCCCTTTTGTGTGTTTTTTTCTTTTAATCTGGAAACAACTTTGCATTGCTCAAAAGTTGTGTGAAGATCATGCTCTCTATTCATTATGCAGAGTCTCCTCCTGCTCTGCTGCTACAAAGGAGATGTCAGATTTGCATTCTCTCCCTCCCTGTTGTTTTGAAGTGAGTCTTTATTATGTCATTTTATGTCAGGCACACATTTGGCTTCGCCGTCTGCAATGTCTCCAAGAGCCGCAGCAGGCGAGACTTAGCAGAGTGTTTGGCAATTCCTGTCTCTATTTGCTTTCTCTCAGCAGGTTGTCAACAAATAATCGGTTTCCATACAAATGATGTTTCTGTCTTTGTCATTTAATTGTTGCTGGTCTTTGTGCAGTGGATCAAACACAGAGAGCGATAACAATACGCTGTTTCAATTAAATTCACTCATGTGTGACTTATGCTTGAAGAATTGCTTTCTGCTCCAGTCAGAAATGTTATGGACTTTACAAAGCAATATTTATGGAAACATATGACAGACATGGAGAGGTTCTGCATTGTTCAACATCATTTCACTGTCATTTACCTTGATCTGTAATTACTGACCAACCATTTATGCAATGTTCACACATGATTTTTTATTTTTCTTTATTTCAATTTGTGTGTGCACCATCTCACTTCTGGAATTTCTCTGATGATTTTTCATCTCTTACTCCGCTGCTTTTGTCAAACAGACTTGGAGAATTTCAAGACCCAGAGAAGAAATCCAGTGAGGGTTCGTGAAGGTCAAGGAGTGGTCTTACTGTGTGGCCCACCCCCTCACTCAGGAGGTAAGATTCTCTGGTGTTTTAGTCACGTGGTGGCAAACCTTTAAACAAAGCATTTTTATACCCGGTATGTGAAGTTTGGTATGCATGAGGAGACTCTCTATTGCTGGTGGCTTTTTTTTTTCCGCTTGTGTCGTTGAAGTTAGTGGAGTGAGTCATTTTTATTGTGCAACATTCTGGCCTGTCAGCTTGATTTCTAGGAGGGTGAGGAAAGATTTGGCATGCAATCTGCAGAGAATATTTTTGGTTGGTACTCTGCTAAGCAGAATAACAAAGCTTTGCGCAGACGGTAGTCCCCCGTCCTCCCCTCATATCACCTCTTTGCATCTTTGAGCGTAAGTATCCAGCGCTCTTTACACCTACACATGGGTCTTAAAATAGGCTAATTGTTAACATGCATTAACTTAACTTTAATTGCAAGTATATCTACATGTAATTTTACAATACAAACAGCTTAATCTTTGATTCAAACCTGTAGTATGTAATGTTTTCTTATTTCATATATTAGATAAAGCCATCACGATGTTGTCATAGTGTTATATGAGACAGATAATCTGTGAAAAAATCTAACTCCTCCACCTCCTCCCAGTGCTAATTCACCGCTTCCTGTCAAAAAGACTCAATCAGAGCTCTGTCAGACACCTTCGTGTATGATTTGCTCAACGTTCTAATTCTTTAGCTGGGGAAAAATCATGTTAAATAATAATATTTTTAAATAAAAATACCCAGTGACAGTTTAGAACACAGCTGGGTTTTTTTTTTTTTTTTGCTTTGCATTAGTTTGCATGGAATCTTTTGGTTAAGACAGGGAATAATAGAATAATTAGGTCATTAGCAAGGCTCTAGAGAACTGATCTACACAAGAAGGAGGAAATTAAGCCATTTCATTCCAGTGTTTTGCACCTGTGGCACATCTAAAAACTGCAGGACAGCGGCCCTTGAGGACTGGAGCTTGACACCCTTGGGTTAAAATATCTAGACAATTTAAAATCCTGGTTCATCTCTTATTTGAATGGGTAATTGGCCCTCAGCATCCTAGAACCTCCACCATACCTAACAGGTGCAATGTTAGGTATGCACCTGTTAGGATTCAACATTCAAATATATTTCCAGTGTTTGTGTTTTGGAAATTTTTCACATTTGTGTTTGAAATGTAATTTTGAATTGCTCATTCTAGCGTATAACATCTAATGGTTGTTAAGGTGATTTGTCTCACATTCTATTTATTGTCCAGGGAAACATAAAGTCACGGATCGCTAATTAGACAATGTTTAAGCAATCAGACCAACATATAAAAAAGTAAACTTAAGTTTGTTCGTACAAATGGCAACAATTTTGATACCAGTAATTTTTCCCACTTGGCAAATGTATTCAAAATAAAGGATACTTTTTTTTTTTTTTTACATCTTCTTTGTTTTTGTCTTAAATTATACTGCTGTGAAATAAGAAAAATTTTCTGTAAGGCTTTTTATATAGCTATATAAAGTGTGCCAATTAGTGGAGAGGCTGCAGTAGGTTGGTATCTTTTGAAGTTCTGTGACTCTATGGTTGAAAATTATTTTCAACTCCACCACAAATAGATAACTTTTCCCTCTACAGTCTGAAGCATGTCAGTGTGCATTCTCCTGGAAATTTATCTTTGATGATTATTCAGCATGAATGCGGACAAGCTCATCATTTCTTCCACTTTTGTGTCTTTGAAGCTGGGAGAGCAGAAATCCTGGTGCCGTGCTTCCTTTGACCAATGCTTGTCAGCATCAGTGAAGCAGGTTTTAATTTCCCCCAGAACCAAGCGGTTAATCGGTGCATAAAGGCGCTTTTACAGAAGCTGCCGGATTGTTTCATCTGCTTCGGACAGTATTGTAGCTCCCCCGTTTGACATTTTCTCATTCTCTAGAGTTCCGTTTGTTGGTGTTAATGTTGAGAAAATGTGGGGAACAAATGCCCCTGCAAGGTAAGCGAAAACGCATCGGTGTGTTGTTTGCAAAATGCTTCTGATGCGCTTTTCAGTTCCCTTTTTTTTATGCAAATCTATAAAACACTCTCTTGTCAAAGTCAGCACTGAATGTAACATCAATGTTTCTAGCACTCCTCTCTTCTTTTGAAGATGTGCAAATCTAATTTTGACAGCCTTGATGCAGTTTGATCTATGCCTCTCCCCACAGGGACACGGGGGCTCTAGAACCGCTTTAAACAGACCAAAACGTGTCAAACTGTCAATCTAATTTCAAAACATATGAAGCATGTTTTTTGGGGTGTTTGGTTACGAGATGACAGAATGTTTTATATTTTAATATCGACAGTAAAAAATATTTCGTAGTTATATTATGGATCAATTTAAATGTCCCATTCCAGGTTTGACTGCAGTGAGCCCCACTGTTCCCCCGCTGAGGGAAAAATGAGTCCTTAATCACATAACCAGTTGGTAGCTTAATAGGACTCCCACTTTTCCAGCGCTTTTTTCTGTTTGTGTTATAATGAGACATCTTATCTCGTGTTAGAATATAAAAGGCTGAAGCAATGAGCCATATGCTTGGATTTGTCAGTTTGAATGTTTTTCGGACGACCCTTGCTGCAAGATACCCTCATGCCTTCGCTCCAGTCAGCAAACAGCTGCAGAATCAGGAGTGCTGGGGTTCAGTGTGACGGCAGTGTCAGAAAAAATAATATTTAAAAGTGTCCTATTTTGACAGATTGGAAAGCACCGAATTAAATCTAACAGATTATTTATCATTTGTAAGAAAACAGATTTGTTTAGGATAATATCACATATGAAAAGTGTCTTGTGTCTCCGAGTGTGCCGTCTGTACTCGAGGCAATTTTTACAAATTGCAGGAGGAAATTGCTTCCTTTCTCTGAGTGCTGTGACAAAAGACAGTGTGCTCTTTAGATAGCCTTTCAGAGAGGGTATTTTTTATTCTCTGGTGGAAATAGAATTAGTCAACCTTGGCTGACTTTTACTTGGACGGATTACATGTAAGGGAATAGATATACAGTAAACAAGTATAATGAATTCATTTTTAAATGGATTGATGTTTCAGAAGTCACCTACAAGTCATATTTGAGTCAAAAATGAAGAGTTTATTTTTTTTTTAGATGTTTCCACATGTAATGAATTCTGCGATATGTTTAGGCTGCATGGTCCAGTGATGTCCAACATCCAAAACATAGACACCTGGAAAAGAATGAGCGTTCATTGAAAATGTTGCTTGCTTTTTGACAGCTGCTCACTATCATCTCGAATTAAAATATAACTGTTCATATTAATATATTGAACCCAATGAATTAGTAATCATCTACGGTAAATGATAAGCTGCTGGTGGTTTTTAATTGACTGCTTGCGGTACATTTGCTGCAATAGTTGATGTGCTGCACTTATCTCAGCTCTCAGCGCTCCTGTAGTTTGCAAAAGGAAGAACATGCTGCAGGTACAAAGACAACAGGAATTAAAATGGACTTTTTGAGAATTAAATCCCCCTCAGCCGCAGATTATTTTTGATATTGTGCTTTACTGTGTTGTCAAGCATTTACATTTTTTTAAATCCGTGAATGGTGCGCCATAACATAACTCAATTATTTTCTGCAGACAATATTTTGCATATTTGTTGATGTGTAAATAGCACACTAGAATAGAATAAATAAGGTAAATTCTACTTAAAGCCTTATATTTATTCTTTGTCTTATGTCTGTGAGGAATAACTTTGTCAACTCTGCTGCTTCTGTTTATTATTGTGTTTCATATTTTGTGGCGCTCTACATATGTTTTTACATTAAAACAGCCTGTTTTGCTATGGAAAGTTGGACGGGTTCATTATATATGATACATTTTTACATTTGTCGTCAGGGAAATGCAAAAGAGAGTTTTTTTGTTTGTTTTTTTAAATAGAAAAGTCAACTGGATGTTAAGAGGCAATTTGAATAAATTAATTACATCAAAAGTTTTCATAGTTTAATGTATTTTACGCCATTGCTGAATTGTGCTATTTTTATCCTTAAAGGAATTATCCATTCAAAACAAGTAGACAGTAATAACTTAAGGGAGAGCACTAAACCATATAGAATATACTGCTACAGGATCATTATAATGCAACCAATGTATTTCTTGTTTAAGGCTGGTGGCATAAGTAATTCCTCTAGAAAATGTAAAGTATTCAGTAGATAAAGCCATGCTTTACTTAAATTTGGGAAAAATTCCCAATAGAAAAAAAAAACAAAGTTTTTGGTTTTATGCCTTCACTGCTGTCACATATTGTGAAGTATATGATTGTAGTCAAATAAAATTTCTATCTAGGTTTATTATGACAGTAACTAACAAGCATGCAACATGCTGTTCTGAAGGTGAAAAAAAAAACCCACACTTAAACAAAACTCAGTTTCAGAAAATGGATGTAATGATGTAATTGTCAAATTACTCCTTGTGTCCCTGCTTCTCTACAAAAAAGCGGCCAAAATCACCTTTCATTCATCCTTCTATTGGTGGAACTGCTGTTTTAAGACCAAACCCCTTTTTACTTGGAAACATCTATTCAATAAGTTTAACTGAATTAGCCGTCACTGGAAATCATTCCTTCTGAGTAACGCACTGAGAATCTAAAGATATGCAGTAAGATGAATAATCCCTGTTTTTTTGATCATAATTGTAAAATTGCAAGCATGCCATCATCTTTCAGACATATGTCTAAACACACCCACACACTATCACTCTTTTATCTTCTTTCAGCCCTAATTTTCAGTCCTATGGTAAGTGTAAACAGTAGTGTTATGTGCAGAAAAATGCGTCTAAACAATTAGAAATGAGATAAAATTATCTTGAGATGAGTTTATGTCAGACATTTGATGGTCATTTTGAGACAAGTGAAAGCAGGCTCTGAATCTGAAACACTTACCACGTTTTAGCAGGTTATAAAAAGGTTAAGGTGATAATCCAAATGACTGCTAATAGGCATTTTATTAGTGTGTTGTGAATAACTCAGTTGTATATTAAAATATTTTCTATGTCTGGAAGCAGTGAAAATAAATGTTCTAGGTGAAGTGAGTTTAACAAAATCAGGAGCAACAAACCTCAGGGGCCTCTTGGCTCTGAAACTCAGAGACTAAATTTTAATTTTCTGCACATGTCCTGTAAAATGTACAGATATTATAAGCATGAAAGTCAATTGTCTTTAGATTTCTTTATTCTGTGCATTGTTTTTAAAATATACTTCTTTTTTTTTTTTGCAAACCCATCAATTTAGTTTTTTATCTTTCTGTAGTAAATACTAACACGGTGTAAGAGCTAAAGAGGTTTATTTCTTTTTCCTAAGTTTACTTGTATTGAAAACATAAAAAATAAAACATTTGAATTTACTTAGTAGAGTAAGAAATCCTATTATTTTCCCCGTAATCAGAGTTCAAATTTAGTCAAATAGGTTTATAGATATTTGGTTTAGTAAAAATGAGCCATTGTTACATTTATATTTTAGACATGTAATTTTTCTGTTTAGAAGAACACAATTGTGGAGCACAGATAAAAAATAACACAGCATCTGGATTTCCAAGAGTTTTTATTATTATTATTATTATTATTATTATTATTATTATTATTATTATTATTATTATTATTATTATTATTATTATTATTTGGGGTTTTGTTTAGATGTGGTTTCCTTAGCGGGCCTTATCTAGGAATTATTGGTAAAAGGCAAATTAATAATTAGCTTAACTTTTCAATATTGAATTAAATGATTGTTTACACTATGTTGACATAAACTCAAAACATTTAATGAAGTTAAAATGGACAGTTTGGTTCTTATGACTACTTACCTCTGCCACTTCACTCTCCCAGCAGGTGTGTACAGGCAAAACATTCCCCGGGAACGTGAGCACATTTTATTAGTTCTGGAACTGCACCTTACCAGGAAATGGATAAATGGGGATTTTTCACATTGTGGTGTTTTCTATGTTAGGTTTTGAGTATTTATTGAGATTAAATAATATAGGTTCTGTCCGTCTTGGTTTGTAAATAACATATTGTTTTGTTAGTTCTTCATTTAATGTAAATGTTCATGTTTTGCTTACCATTTTACTGTTGGTTGTTCCTTGAAATGCTTTCTTCAAATTTAATAATTTAACTTTAAGCAGTCTGTCATTCATTGTTCATGTTGTTGTGGTTTGTTGTGAAACTAAAGATGCTTTCATTGATGCCAGTCTGAGGATTTTTTTGCAACCATTTGGGTCGAATTTCCATGGTTGCTCCACCACCATGACAGGCGTCTGCCAGAATGCTTGAAACCTTTAGGACAAAAGAAACATCATGAAACATACTGCAAAGATGCACCTGTGATGCTAATGGAAGAGTGACACCAGAAAACAAAGTTGAGAGTGCAGCCCACCGTGTAGTAGATAGTTTCTGCTCATTTCCTTCCCCTGGCTGGGAGGTGACTGAAAATATCTTTAGGATCTCATTGATCCCAAACTACTGTCCTATCCTCTGATAAAATGTGAAGCTACTTTATCACTAATGCTTTTATGCAATTTGTTATCTAAGAAATTTTCTGTGCATTTGATTTTTTTTTACAATGAGCTGCCTTTCAACTTTTCAGCGATACATCAAAGTTGGCACTAACTGAATCAAACTGACATTTTGGTTGTGGCCCTTGCTAATTGACTGAAAGTAAAGCTGATCTGGAGTCAGTGCTCATAATTTTCACTTGCTGATTCAGTGCACCCCTGCTGGACATCATCTAATCAAGATAACGCACTGTGATTGATCACTCAACAGTAATTCAGTGTTCACTACAGCTGTATTGCAAGACATATTTATTCTTAAAAAGCAGTCTACAAAAGCTATTAGATTCTGACTTGTGCAATAATACACTCAATAAATTTTTTCAGCCATTGTAATCAGCCCTTTTCAGTAAAGGCCCCCTGAACACATAATGTCGGTAGATCCAGGCTAGATGCTAGACCTGTGGATGATATTTCAACCACCAAAGACCTTAAATGCAGAAAGACTTTGGACTTCACAGTTGTGGAAGGAAGACTTTTTGAAGATGTTTTTGTGTTTGCTCCATGCAGAAGGAAAAGACTTGAGCAGTTTTCCTCTAGTGGCAGCCACTCTGAGAGCTGAAGCCAGATGTCTGTTGATCTGTTTCAATTTATCATTATTTGTGAAGACTGCTGAACTTAAGCTAACACATATCAAAGCTAATTAAGACAGCTATACAGTATCCTCAGCAGTTGTGAAAACACAACTTACTACAGGAGGCAATGTGTGTGTTCCTGCTGCAGACTGTAATTGACGCCTGCCATCATTTACTAAAGTTTTCAAATTAGTTAACTTGTTAATTGGAGCTTGTAACACTAGAAACAATCTTGATGCTGGTGCATTACAAGCAAGACACTGCTAACAGAAAGTAGGTACATATTTATTTTGAGCCCAATAATCCTCACTAAACAATTTCAGCTTTTCTCCCTTTTTTCAGTATTCTTACCCCACTAGAGGAAATGTAGCTTCTCATCTACAGAGAGAAGTCTGACTTGTATTTAAATAGACTCTCTGCCCTGAAAAAAAAAAGTGAGAGTCATGTTCTCATACAGGGTGACAGGACATAATTCAACATCAGCCCAATGGAGTCCTTGACAAGATCCTCTATCTCCCTTTTAAGGGTTTCCAACACCCCGTTCATGATTCAGGAAGCCATTATTTCACTTTAACGATGCCTCAAAATCCACAGCCCCTCTGTAGGAAGCAGATTGGTGGTGTTAGGATATTTTAAAACTTCAAGGCATTTCAAAGCTACACTTCTGCACTGCCAAAACATTGTTGTGCGTTCAAAAGTAGCGCTGACTGAATCCTTTTACTGGGCTTCCCCGTATTTACTTTATGGTTTGTCACTCTGTGCTTTGAGAATCTCTGAATGTCGGTGGCACGGCCTAATGCATCTGACCTCCTTCTGCTAATGGAAATGTGCTTTTCAGATTTACTCAAGGTTGAAATCACTTGTTTTGTGCTTCCAGTGCATCTACCCCCACCCTCCAAAACATAAGCTGTATGCTTGCTGATAGAAGCGCATACAGCTTGCAGGGATTTTTACCCGGTGCGTGACTTGAGCCATTTCATAGAGTGAACTTATTTGTTATGAATACAGATTGGAAGTCATAGTTAATAGCTGTCACTTTCCATGGAGCAGACCTGCCAGGATACACTGTGGCACAACCTGTGCATTTATTACGCATAAACCCACTCTTAGACTCCGCTCGTCCTTGGCCTGTCATGTTGCATTTCTCTTCCCTCCTCTCAGATCATTAATGGGAAATTGATGCTGTCAGTTCATTATACTAAGACTAAATGGAGCCACAATGAAAATCTGCAACTCACTGTCATTCACAATTGCGTTATTTGATTACCCCCTCCAAACAGGGCTTCGAAGTTAATCAAATAAAGTCAATTGTGCATTTTACTTTCCATGTCCTGTTTTCTTTAGCTCTACATGAATCTTTAAGAAACCAATTAGTATCCGATCTTTTGTTTAATTTGATTTTTCACAACCTGCACATTTGAAAGATGCGGTTCCACAGAGTATTTTGCAGTAGATATAAAGCACCCTGAACAATTACTCACACCCTTTAATGCAAATTTACTTTACATTTATTTATGGGAAA